>NC_080053.1:19006737-19046737 GCF_026212465.1 Amaranthus tricolor
TTGGATTATTATTAGTATTAAACAAAAAAAGAAAAAAAATTACAATATATGTTGCGGGCCACCAAAAAACCGCAGCATATAGTTTAAGATTATAGGCTGTGGTTTTCTGGAGGCCCGCAGCATATAGTCATAACTATTTGCTGCGGTTTTTTGTGGCCCGCGGCATATGGTGCACTTTTTTGCTGCGGTTTAAAACCGCAGCATTTAAAATAGGCCATTTGCTGCTATAACTATTGCTTGGGGCCAAAACCGCAGCATATTATGGCCAAAATACCGCAGCAAATGAGGTTTTTTCCATTAGTGTATGTTGATCTCCAAAGGAAGCCTATTGCTTATGATGTGGGTGACAAGGTCTTACTAAAGGTATCTCCTATGAAAGGGGTAATGCGTTTTAGACAGAAGGGTAAACTCAGTCTTAAGTATGTCGGTCCATATGAGATTCTTGAGAGGATTGGGAAGTAGCGTATTGACTAGTATTGCCGCCTAATTTGTCTATGGTTCATGATGTTTTCCACGTGTCTCAGCTACGGAATTATCATAGTGACCCTTCTCATGTGATATCAGTTGAGACAATTAACTTTGATCTGAACTTGACTTTCAATGAAAGATGGGTTCGAATCCTTGATCGTCAAAATGAAAAATTTCAAAGGATGGTTATCCCATAGGTGAAAGTACGTTGAAGGAGCCAAAAGTACAAAGAAGCAACTTAGGAGACTGATGAATCTATGAGACTTAAGTATCCAGAGCTATTCAACTCAGGTATTGAGTTGTAATTGTGATATACTGCTTTTGTTTCTCTTATACATTATATGTTAGTTTTGAGGACGGAAATTTTTTGTAAGTAGCGGTAATTGTAACACTCCAAAATTTTTAGGCATGTTTTATAAATTAGTTTACCTTATACTTTTAACTAAAATATTATTTCAAAGTGGGTAAAAAAATATATTAGCTTCACTCAATTAAGGGGCTAACTACATTTATTATTACTGGATAAATAAATGATTAATTAACTAAATTGATTTATGAATAGTAAAGGTACTATTTAGTACATAAATTAAAAGGTTATATAAATAATTAGAGAGAATAACTAAAATTTTGATAATTAATTTAATTATAGAAACCTTTCACTTCATATTCCCTCCTAATACTCTAGATAATTAAGCATAATAATATCTAGATTAATTTTTATTATTATTTAAAAAAACTCTTTATCTTCCTAATCTCTTAATGATTATATGAGGATAAAGGGTAGTGTAGAATTAATTTTTGATCTGTCACGGCATCATATGTTATGCGTCTTAATTTAAAAAAAAAAAAACCCATCTTTCTCTTTTTGGTTTTTACTACAACAATTCATGTATATGATTATGTTATGAGTATTTTTTTTCTTTCATCAAATTTAAGCTTGAAATAATATATTTATGTTGAAGAAATCACCAATACAAGGTGTTATGGGGTCAAATAAATAAACCCGTAATTTATTTAGTCAAACCCTAACCATCCAACTCGGTTCAATAACTTCTTAAAATAACTACCCACTACTCATCATAACCTACCACTCACCCATCATACCCATGATTCCCACATTAATTCACCATCCAACCTCCATTCTACCATTATAAATACATGTCGCGTACATCATTTGCACCGGACTAAGCTTTTATATTGCTATCATTACACCACAATAAATATTCGCCCTCCTACTTACAATCTATATTCTTGATCAACTATCCTTCAATTGACCTGAACTCATCCTATAATCTGTTAATCTTGTTTTCATCCAATATAACACATTCATTAATTATCATATATTCGTTACTTTCGTTTTTCCGATCTGACTTGAGCATCGGAGGGGTTTTCCGGGAAATCACCCCCCGGACAAGACTAACGTTGTATAGCAGGATTTGAGGTCTCATCAGCGGAAGGATCATAAACATTTTCAGCATATTGATGGTTGTACCCGATTACACCTATCTCCAGGTATTTTAAGTGTCTTTTGCACTTCCTCATTTCATCACCGAAATAGTTTGGCGCCGTCTGTGGGGATACAAAACATAAAAGTCATGTCTGTTCTACCAAAAACACAATCAACCTAGATCATCTTGTTTTTTCCAATTACGAGAGTTTCTAGATGAACACATGCACTCTTAATTTTTTCCTCGAAAATTACCTGCTCAAATGACGAGTATTTTTACACTAAATTAAGAGCCACCATTTTCTTTTATGCTATTTATTTCTGATTTTCGCGAGTAAGGGCACGTGACTGGCTATGTTTTCTATAATTATCATGGAAAGGATAAAAAATGCCTAATATATCAACAATTTTTGTCAAAGTGCATCCATTATAGTGACATGGCCTGGGTTTCCTAATCTACTGTTTCTTAGTCTTAAATATTTTGACGCCGCAAATGGAAGTTTTATTTTTGTCCCAATATTTTTTTCTCGACCAGAAACAAAGACAATCATGTTTTGGTTGAGTATTCATCATCATTGGGGGCTAATGACTAACCCTATAGGTAAACAAGAAGAACAATGATGATGATCATTCATATATTTTTACCAATCAAAAAATACATATATTTTTCATGGCTCGTTCGGACTCTATTTAGTCCATGAAATCACGAGTGGGAATAAATTAAATTTTTACCGATCAGATCGAGAATATTTGGGCCAAATCATTTCACGTGTTTGTCATTATTCAAGGATATAAAGTTGGATCTTATTGCTCTTATTCATCAATGTATACCGTTTCAATGTTGAGTTCGGTTTGATGCACCTTCTAAAGGGTTATTAGATCCGTAGAACGTTTCCAAACCAACTTCAATTGACTAAAAATTCCAGTCTTAATGTTGAAGTTCGGTTTGATGCACATTCTAAAGGATTAGATGACCCATAGAACGTTTCCAAACTAGCTTCAACTAAGTGGTTTCGGTCTAAAGGACCATCATCTTATCTTTACTGTGTCGTATGTGAATATTTCCTGAATTTTTCTCGGCACCCATTATTTTTGAGGATTCGGAAATTATTTTTTAATGATGAAGATTTGATTTGAAGATCATTTTGCTATGAGGAAAAGAAGGTTTCCACTCGTGTGTGACCGTCTAATTATGTGATATATTTAATGTAGCTCTTTAATTTCACCATTTTTTGTCAACTCCAGCTATGTGACCGTCTAATTAATAAGCTATATATCATAAGCGATTTGGATGCCATGAGTTATTCTGTACCATCGAATAGCCGGATTCTCTTGTCTAAGGTTATTATACAAGTTTTGTCTTTTGCCGTATCATCAATTTGTCCGAAATATTAAAAACTCGGACCCCCCAAGGGCCTCCAATAATTTCGCAAAATTGTCTGAGTATTGAGAGTAGCTGAGTTATGCTATGACCGAATCATCGAAGACCCAGTTGAGTAATTGTAATGATGTATTATTACAAAGTCGGACCCAAGTTCAGTTTGATTCACCTTCTAATGGGTTATTAGATTCGTAGAACATTTCAAAACCAACTTCAAATGACTAAAAAAATTAGTCCCAATGTTGAAGTTCGGTTTGATGCACTATCTAGAGGATTAAATGATCCGTAGAACATTTTCAAACTAGCTGCAACCAAGTGCTTTCCGTCGAAAAAATTACTCCAAATATTGCCCAATTCAATGTATTGGTTGGATTCGGGTGCGATCTGACAGTGGTTCAAACTATCTTAATCAGATCCCCGGAAAACTACCTATATTGATTGTAATGGCTGGATCCGGGTATGATCTGACAGTGGTTCGAACTATCCACCCGTGAGAGAACAATCTCAGGTAACTTGATACATAAATCAAAATCATCACCATGGCCTTCTAATGAAATGCTACATAAAGGATGCAAATCTTTGACTAGTATTGCCAAGTGAAGAATATATTGTATTAATCTAATGATGATCATATGGTTATTCTTACTTTTATTCATCAACGTATATCGGGTGTTCCGTATTTGTTGTATTCATGGGTCGATGTGGAAAGTGATCAAGTATGATATTGACACATATTAAAAGAATTATTTATTATTTATGCGTGGAAATTCAATACTTCACCATTATTATTCTTAATATATTGGGTCTTACTTATATGTGGTTTTCAATGATGAGTGTATAAAGTCATCTGAGCTTTCACCTAGTTTGAAAGTCATATTATTATTGAAGTTCCAACACGTGGGCGTTATTTGTCACATTATGGAATCATCTGAGCTTTCAACTAGTTTGAAGTCATATTATTATTAAAGTCCCAACACGTGGGCATTATTCGTCATATTATGGAATCATCTAAGCTTTCACCTAGTTTGAAAGTCATATTATTATTGAAGTCCCAAAATGATTGATTTTGGGCGATATTTTCAAAGTATTTATCTTAATTATCAAACTTTCACCTAGTTTGAAAGTGAAATCCATGCGAGTGTCACCTAACTTGGTAACTCGGACTCTTATTAAGCCCCAAAACGAGTGATTTTGGGCGTTATTTGTAATTGTATTCATAGCGAGTATCACCTAGCTTGATGACTCGATCACTTATTAAGCGGACCTATGTCCGATCAAAATATTCATCAATGTTTTCGAAGGATTCACCTAGTATGATTTCTTATCTAAGTCCCGGATGATTGACACCCGATCAAAATATTCATCAATTCTTTCGAAGGATTTACCTAATATGATTCCTTATCTAAGTCCCGGGTGATTGACGGCTGGGCAATGCGGACCTATGTCCTATCCAAATATTCCTTAAATGCAAACTTATGTCTGATCCGAATATTCATCAATGCTTTCGAAGGATTCATCTAGTATGATTCCTTATCCAAGTTACAGGTATTTGACTGCTAGGCCATATCGTTATATCAAGCTCAAATGTCGAATCATCATATCAGGCTCAAATGTCGAATCATCATATCAGGCTCTAAAGTCGAATCATCAAAAGTGGCCCAAAGGCCAAATACTTATAATTCATGGGGCTTCAACCATCATGGGCCCATCGAGGCAAGAATTCGAAGTTTACCTTATTCGAACCTTATTGCATGGTTTCTTCTGAATATTTATTTGATCTGCATCATAGGTATGATTTTTTTCCACATAAAGACTGATACCCTCGCTACATTAAATTCCCTCATCTATCGCTCTTCATGCGTGGGGCTAATGTTATGGGGTCAAATAAATAAACCCGTAATTTATTTAGCCAAACCCTAACCACCCAACTCGGTTCAATAACTTCTTAAAATAACTACCCACTACTCATCATAAACTACCACTCACCCATCATACCCATGATTCCCACATTAATTCACCATCCAACCTCCATTCTACCATTATAAATATATGTCGCGTACATCATCTGCACCGGACTAAGCTTTTATATTGCTATCATTACACCACAATAAATATTCGCCCTCCTACTTACAATCTATATCCTTGATCAACTATCCTTCAATTGATCTGAACTCATCCTATAATCTGTTAATCTTATTTTCATCCAATATAACACATTCATTAATTATCATATATTCGTTACATTCGTTTTCCCGATCTGACTTGAGCATCGGAGGGGTTTTCCGGGAAATCACCCCCGGACAAGACTAACGTTGTATTGCAGGATTTGAGGTCTCATCAGCGGAAGGATCATAAACATTTTCAGCATATTGATGGTTGTACCCGATTACACCTATCTCCAGGTATTTTAAGTGTCTTTTGCACTTCCTCATTTCATCACCGAAACACAAGGTTGTTGGGGTTATTTTCTAACGCTATTATCTAATTCTATATAACTTCTCTAATTCGAACTCATATAAAATAACTAGTTCCCCCTTTTCGTTCTTAATTCACATAGAATATTATACAATTAATTTCATGAAATCTTGGACATGTAAGAGTAAAATATATGCTAATTATAATTACAATAGGGTTCAAAGTAATCCATGTTAAATTAAAGGAACTATACAATTTGAACGTTTAGTTACATTAGTTGTTTACACACCGAAAACATCAAGTCAGTATCGCATTTAACAAGTTGTAAGGGGTTAATCTACTTATTTTAATAAGATGACAATTTGTTGGTTTAATTGAAAATGGTTGAACTAAATTAGTTATTGGAAAAATTATCCAGAATAATCTCACTTATTGTTTATCTGATATAAATAATTTCTATTATTAATTATTTTTAAATAATTCAATTTTTGTATATTATTTGCTGACAGCTGTCCTTTTCACCTTTTAACTGGCTACTGTAATTACCTACTAGCTGTTACGCTCACTTCTTCTTCCCCCTTATGCTTCTTCGTTGGTTTTACCCTGCTCCTCTTTGGTTAAAATAGCCGATTAAAATGTGAAAAAGGGGTGTTGTCAGCAAATAATATATAAACGTTTAATTATTTAGAAATAATCAATAATAAGGATTATTTACAGTAGATGGACAATAGATGAAATTATTCTGAACAATTTTTCATTAGTTATATCAATTGGATGTTACAACTAGAATAGTGCAATTTAGTTAGGAATTGTAGTATTCTCTCAATTCCTTAATGTGTTGTTTGGGAACAAGTATTTCATTTCAAATTATGGATTTCAATTATGAAATCATAAATGAAAAATTTGAGAATGACAAGGTTTGGGTAGTCATTCTCAAATTTTCAACTTTAACTACTTTAAAAGCAATGGTGGAATTTGATCCAAATCCACATTTGAAAATTTTTGATTTGCCAAACAATAAATTTGAGCCAATTCCAAATTTTCAAATGAAATCATCGTTCCCAAACATGGCATAAGAAATTCTCATTTGTCATTTTAGGTGTTCTATTTGTTTCCATAAAGAATCTTTCTATTTTACATCACAAATTTTAGACTAAAATAACCTTGTTCATCTTCATTTATAATATTTTAATAATGCTTATGGTCCTATATGCATATCTTCTGCATTAACTTCATTTTAACAATTTTATATTCCTTATGGTCTCTTAATGTTCCCACCAGCTTTATACCATTTTATAAGGTTTGATCACTATATTTTCTCACTAACTTTCTTTTAATAATTTTTTAATGTTTATGAATTATGATCCTTATTTTTCGTCTATTAAATTTATTGTACAATAAAATAATATATCTACTATCTAAAGTATATCATTTTCTTAATTTCTAAGAATATTTCTGAGAATTTCAATAAGAAACAAAGAGAGTATTTTACAATTAAAACAGTAACGGAGGTTGGATTCGGTTTTCAAAAGAAAATTTGGATTTCTTACTTTTTTTCACTTATCTAATTTAGTGTCAGTGTTAATGATTTAATTAAATGGTATGGAAATCTGCCAAATAATAGGGTTAAATTGGGTTGTTATGTTAGTTCTTGATAAAATGATATTTTCAAATAAAATTAGTAATAGTATTTTATTCTAAGACTTGACAATTTTCAATTGTTTTGTTACTTTGAAATGTTAAGAGAATTGTTGACACAATTATATTTTTTTGAGCACAATAAGACTTCCAATAGTACATTTTTGCGATGCTTTAAAATAAATTGAGATGATTCAAATAATTGAAGAGAAAGACATATAGTTACCTTTGAGAAAGATCGAAAGCATTATAGTAAGGGGTAAGAAAAGTTGAGAAGGCCTAAAAGAACATGGGAAAAACAGATAAAAAGGGACTTTTATGAGTACACTTCTCTAAGAACCTGACCAGAGGTAGGGGTAATTGAAGGTGTCATATTCATATCTTAGATTACTGTGACTTTCCCCTTACCTGTTGATGTTCTTGTTCTTTACCTTTAATATATCGCTCTTTGACTCGTTTTTATTTAATCCTTACTTTTTCTTTATTTATATGCTCAGTTTTTATTATGCTTTGTTTTTTTTATGTATATTTATTTGTTAATTATTATATGTCAAACTTATGCTCTGTTTTTAAATTTCTTTGTAATTAGAGATAATGTTGTATGTGTTTTATGATTAGAAGGGACAACTAATTATTCCCCACTGATTGTGGATTTATATTTTAAAACAGATGGTGAATGATAAAATGATATATTACGATCATTCGGGCAAGAAGTGTGAGCGTATGCTCTAGGACTTTTCGTCTCATCTTGTCTCTTACACTTAGACCTTAAGACTTTTATTTCTTCTCGTTTAAATTAGGAGCATTTCTCTACAATATGTTATTTTTTTGTACTTTTAAGTTTTATATACTTTAAGGTTTATGAGTTTTTTACAGTTGTTCTTAACTTCTTATTCATTTATGAGTAAGTGACAACCATTTTAATGGTTATTTCCGCAAACCTTTCTAGTTCAAAAAGACGGGCTGTTATAATTTGTCTCACCAAATTTCTCCATTACTATTTTTTAGGCTTTATTCTACCTATAACACCCCAGTTATTAAAATTTATAATTTATTTACTTTTTTCCTACATCAAAATCTATCTTTTCCCAATTATCATTTACAACATGGGAGATTTTAAGTATGTTCAACATGTTCGACCGTATAGGGCCTTAAAAAATTAGAGGACTCAATATTAAATTTTATAGTATATGTTTAGTGTTTAAAGATACAAAGTTGTTAAAAAAATATCATAATTTTTGAAATTACACCTAAACTTCAAAGAATTTATTAGTTTTTAGTTTGACTCTTACTTAAAGTACTCACTATAATAACCCCCCACTAAACTTTCTTAACAATCTCATGGAACACATAGAACTATAGAATTACACAATTTTAAGTAGTGAAATACTCCGAAAATTTGAAAAAAATAAGATTATTTAACAACTTTATTCAAAAAACAAAATTCGTTCAAACTTTATTCCCAAAATTAGTGTCCTTGCCTCCAAACTTAGGCTTGGTGTATACTCGCAATTACTAACAGCGAAATGAAAGAAATGGTCAAAAATTTAGTCCAGGGTCAAGTTGCTGTTATTAACAGCGACTTAATGGTTGACTGGTCAAACTATTAAGTCGCTGTTACTAACAGCGACTTCATGCGTTCTAAATTTCTGCTGAAACTCCTTCTTCCTCATTTCACTTTACTTCGTTAAGAGCCCTAATAACCCACAAAAATCTCCCTCTTCTTTCCACCATTAAAATCAACTTTAATTCTTCGATTAATCTCATCAAATTCCAAGTTTGTACTACCATTTAGTTCCGTCATCTTACTACATTCACTTCAAGTAATAATTTTTTGTTTTTTTTCTTTTTTCGAAAATTTAGGGTTTATATTTGTTCATGAAGTTTCAATTAAATGCAGGTTCATAAAGTTGCAAATTACTACTCCTTGGTGATCTACAGTTTATTAAGGTACCTTTTTATTATAATTTTTTTAGTTTTTTTTTTGTTTTTTAAAAGTATGTAATTTAAAGTGGTCATTTATACTTAAACTCTATAAATATGTCAAATGTACTTGTTATTTTCTATGATTTTCATAATGTGGTTGTTTGTTCATGAATTTAATGTAGAAAATGTTTGAATTTAATGTAGAGAATATTTGAATGCAAACCCTAATTTTGAACAATGTACTTGCTTTCTTATGAACTTGATGGTGATGTTGATTTTGTACGTATTGTGTAGAAATGTCTTCATTTCGTGTGACTGTTGTATGTTTTTGGAATGGTTCAATTCGATCAAGTAGTAGCAATGTTAAGTATGTTGGGGGAGGACGTAAACTGTTTGCATGTAACTCAAACATAGATTCGAATGAATTTAAACATCTTATATGCTCTAAGATTGGCATTGACACTACAAGAAGTACTGTTAATGTAAATTTTAAGTACAATATGAGTGGAGAATTGTTAGCTCTTCCGGTTGAGGATGAGGAGGCTATAGATGCAATGTGGGAGTATTCAAAGTCTACCTCTATTCCTTCTTTAGAGTTATATGTAGAAGAGGTACCCCTTGGGGATCAAGATGTCAATGTTGTAGAAACAAATGCATTCCTGAATATAACTTCTTCTGCTCCTTCTCATACGCCCTTCTCTACCCAAGAAACCCGAAATCCCATTATGCCATCTTCCTCTTCTCCTTCTAATGAAACCCGAAATGCATTCCTGAACTCAAATGATGATACTTTTAACTTAGAAGATACAAATGAGCTTTGGGGTGATGTAAATAGTGAGAGTAATGAATTCGTTGAAGCTCCTTTTGAGGACGATGTGGGTGTTGACGAGGAGGATCACCAACGAGATGGACAAAGTATCAAGGAGACGCAACATTTGTCGACGGTGTGGTAGTGAAGGTCACAACACTAGAACTTGCACATCAAGGTAACCAGTATCTGTATTTGAGTATATAAACATAAAGACTATGAAACAAATAAATAACATAAGTAAAAAATTTGAGTATTTCTTAAGTCTTTTTACGTATAATCATAACTACAACTTAGTTATTGTTGAATTGCAGTAGAGATGGATCCAGCAGCTCCAGGCCCTCGAGACCCTAGTGTACTGACGATGCAGGCGGATCATAGGAGCGGTGTACTATGGGATGTCCAGGTTAGTGAACTTAGTATTTTGAATGTACATGCCTTTATACTTTAACTTTATGCTAATATAATCTTTGCGTTTAGGTGTCCTTTGATAGACGAACAAGGACCCACACAGGATCGGACGTGGGGTTCTACCGCAATCAACTCGATCTACTTCGAGCTGACCAGGTAAAAACTTCACTACAACTTGTCTTGTAACTATCATATTGCGTAATTTATTAATTACATTTTCACGTGTAGTTTCGATGGGACCCTTACCCCGCTGAGGCATACCCTGCATTGCCTCAGCACTCAGGGATCTTATCAGGGGCGTGGAGAGCCTTTGTACCTTTGATATGCTTCGACATAGTCAAAGTGCATCTCCCTGAGCGTCAACTGCGCCAATTTGGGATGGTACAGGGCATCCCGCCGCCTTGTGAAACAGTGGCGGATCTCCATCATAGCTCACGCAAGGGTCGGGAGCCCAAGAACTGGTTGGTGATCAACTGGCGCCATATAGCTCGTTGAGATCACAGGCTGGAGCTGCTGGCCCAAGGTGCGCCAATCGAGGCTGTAGGCGCATCTACTTCGGCGGATTATATGTCATGGTTCCTCTCCATCACTCGTTGATGGATGACACCACGAGGTATCATCGCGGCAGCCCAGTACGCTCCCACAGAATCGACGATGACACACTTTGTAAGTATTCTTCAACGTTGATTATTATCCATAGAACTTACATGTTATACATTTCATTAATACTTCAGTCTTAATGCAGGCACAAGGCATTGTATCTGTCATCAGCTCCACCCAAGAGGAGCCTGTACGGGAGATTGCCCAAGGCATACTCCTAGGGACACAGTTTCAGCACTTCATTCCAGATATCGTTGTGCCCGACACCACTATGGACGTGCAGGGGTCATCTCCTTATCATGCTGACGTTCATCTTGAGAAGGTAGACTTAACGTGCCCCGACTATGGTGTCGGGTCCTCACAGGGTGCTGGATCATCATCACAGTATCAATCACCTCCCCTACCCGAGCGTCATGCGACGGCCTCTTACTATCGTAGGAGGTGTTGTAAACTGTCACAGTTAGACAGGGTACAGGAGGAGGATTAGCATTAGTATACTGTTTGTATATATTGAACATTAGTGACATTTTATATATATTGAATATTTGTACATATTCAATATTTGTAACATTTGGACTTTTGTGTATAATTTGTAATATATATGTAGATGTATATATTTTTATCATATTATCACACGTTTATTTATAATAAAATGATGTTAAGTACTCAGAGTTTTCGGCGATGAATCATTCCGCCAAGAATGCAGTATGAATTTAATCAAAACCAAACAGACAATCATATTCAAATAGGGAAAATGCTCTCGAAAATTCAACACAATTTCATTCATGTTCAACGAATCCATATCAAATTACATAGTTCATTCGTTAAGTTAAACCACCGCCGTTAACTAATATTGCTTCTTCAAATTTGTCATAATTCTTTCAGTCTCTTCTTTCCTATGTTTCATATCATCTATTTGTCTCTTAATATTCAATACCTCATCTTTAAGCTCTTGTTTTTCTTTTCCAAGAGATTTGGTACCCTTCGGAGCAACCCACCTAAAGTACGTGCATCCGAATCCTTCATCTAAGTAGAAAGGACAAGCAACAAAATCACGGCCAGGATCGACGTTGCTCCAATCTGTATTAATCTCAACTTCATAACCACAATCACAAAGCTCTTCACTGGAATGCTCCTGTGACATCTACGGAACACATATGATATAGTAACATAAGTAAACATTCAAAAATAATATTAACATTTATAAATTGAGAATAATACTAACGTAATACTTTATGTTACCTTCAAAATCGATTAACTAGAACAAGAATGATGGAGTTTGGATACAATGAAGTAGGGAGATGATGGAGTTATTTATAGAAGATAATAACAACGGCTATTTTCAACTTCATAACGACTATTTTTCAATTTTACAACGGTTAGTTTAAATCATACAAAAAGATCACTAAAAGTCAAACCAGGTCAAGGGATATATTGCTGTTAGTAACAGCAACACTATGTTTAGGTCGCTGTTATTAACAGCGACATATCTCTTGACTAGATTTTTGACCATTTCTTTTAATTCGTTGTTAATAAGTGCGAGTATACACCAAACCTAGATTTGGAGGCAAAAACGGTTATTTTGGGAATAAAGTTTAAACGAAGCTTATTTTTTGAATAAAATTATTAAATAATTTTATTTTTTTCAAATTTTCAAATACTCCAATATGAAAATACTAATCCAAACCAATTGCATGGAAGTAGGTTGAGCTAGTAAATGAGCTAAGTACCTAACTAGGGCATGGATTGATTGTGATTGGAGGAAATGATTTTGATTCATGATGAGAAAGATTTGACCCATATTCTGTATACACAAAAGAGTCAACTAACATCAGTGTGTTATCACCAACATTATAAAGCCTCTGTCAAACACAAGAAAGGAGGACCTAAAACAGACAAAATAAAAACCTCTCGTCATAAACCATACTATTCTGTTACGTTAAATAAGCATACAAAAATTTAATTTTTTTTTAAAAAATAAATATTTGATAATAAATAAAGAGAGATAGAATAAATTGTATGCATTAAATTAAAATAAAATTAAAATGTATAAAATAAATTAAAATATAATAAATTATCATTTAAGAATAAAAATAAAGCAAAATAAGCAGAATAAATATAAATAGTAAACAATACTAAACGAGTTCTGGTTGAAGCAATAAAATACTCTTTGAAGCATGATTGTCTTGAATATTCATTCAATTTATTTATATTATGATGTGACATGAATATTTTATGAAAAAATAATGAGGATGGGAAATTGTTTTGTTTTACTATAATAAAGAAAATAAATGATGGCAAGAGTATTATACAGGCTGATAACTATCAGCTTTATCATAGCTCAATTTCTGGTTGAGCAAAATAAGTTATACTTTTTATGTTACTTAATACTTACTATATTTCTTTTTACACATAATTTAATGTATATTTTAATACGAAATATTTTTATTTTTACTTAATAAAAAATTATAAAAATTACAATTTAAAAAATTAGATTTAGAAACGAATAAAACAAGATCTTATATGACTATATTATTTGTTATGCATGAGTCGGAATTACCAATACAAGATTGAAGATGAATAGTGCTACTATTGATATGTAGCAAGCATTATGGAATGGAGGAAGTATGTTTAATCGCATCTTTTTAACAGAGAATCATTTGGATTAAAAGTGTGAATACAAAACGTGTTTTTCTCATACATTTCACTTCAAATGACTGACAGATGTAAATCAAATTCATAATCTTTTATCACATTGAATTTCAATATCATATTAAGAAAGTAAGTTAACTAAAAATTAAATTAATAATGAAGCCCCATAATATATTATAAACAGATCAGAGTATACCAAAAAATTTGTTGTAGGATAAAGTGTTCGTAGTTTGATTCATTGATGAAGGACCACATAAGTTGTTCCAATTTGTTAACTTATTAAGACACGAGTTCATGAATTTGTGCTACTTTAATGGTGTTATTTAACAAATAGCATTTTAGGCAGTTTGTTGATTAGTCTTATAAGTCCATAAAATAAAAAATAAAAAATAAAAAATAACCTTATTCACTAAATCACTTTTAAACAAGTTGAAAGTTAATATTCAAGTTAATTAATATTCATATGAGTGTAGGAGATGGCCGAAAATAAAAATATAGCCAATGATGGACTAAAATAAAAATGTAGAAATATATTATTGCTTATGTTTAAAAAAAAATATAGTCATATAAAATTTTATTTGAATAGTTTAATGATATACTTTATGATATTTTTATTTTTATAAATTTTAGTTGTGTATAATTCAAAATATAATAATAGAACCCACTACTAAGGAAGCATAAAACTTGTATACTTCTTTATCCCTCTAGAATAGTATGATAGAGAAATATTATTTTTTTAAATCAAATATATAGTAATAAATAACGAGAGAGAATAACTTATATGGATGAAATTAATAAGGAGTAAAAATACATGAATGAAAATAAAAGAAAAAAAATCATTATCCAAAAATAAAAAATAATGTAAAACAAAAAAGGATAATCAAAATGGAAAATGATGCTCAAAAGAGGAACATATAGAGTAAAAATTATTGCTCATTGACTTAATATTCTCAACTATTATTTAACTTTGTTTATCCTCATGAATCCGGATATTTAGGCTTAAATACTATTTCCTTCGTTCCACTATACTTGTTACATTTGACTTTTTACGTGATTCAATGTATTATTTTGATTATTTATATATTGAACTATACACATCTAAAAATTATAAAAACTTAATATTATGAAAATATGCAATTTAATGATTCAAACAAGATCTCATTTGATTATATTTTTTCTAACACATTAACCACAATATATAAAATAAGTTTGAATGATGAATATTGTCAAAAATCGTTATGTAGCGAGTATTTCAGAACGAAAGAAGTATGTATAATATTTTTAACCGATTGTTTTCGGGTATTTTGAGTTGATGAGCAATAATTATAGATGTAAAAGGTTAATTATTCCAATACTTAAAATTAAAGATATACATAATTAAATAATAGTTGGAGATATTTTCAATCAATAACTAATAGTTAGAATATTATTTACAAATTTTTTGTAAAAATTAATTAAAAGATGAAGGGAAAAAAAAAAGAATAAGGCGCATGCGAGGAGAAATGCGTCAGTGTCAGGTACCTAATAGTCATAAGTCAATAGACAACGGATGGATGAGCATTTAAAGGCGGGCATTATGCCATCATTGCTACTAGTACGTCATCACTATATTTTACATTCTTTTTTTTTTAAGTGAACATTCTCATTTCTTACTTCGCTATTCTAAAGAAATATACTAATTGTAAGTATAAAGTGGGTGAAAATAAAAAAAAAAAAAAGTAAATATAGTAAAAATTAAAACGATATTTTATGAAAAGATACAAAAAAATTATAGATAAGATGAATATGTGAATGAAAATTAAAGAAAAATTGTGATTATTACCAAATATAAAAGAAGAGACAAATCTAATGGAACAAACTAAAAAAGATAATGCTAATCCTTTAAGACAAGAATTTTTTAGCTCCATCGCCTCTTTTTTTCCTCGATTTTATTTTAGTTATTTTTTTCGTTTTGCATTATTTTTTTATTTGGAATTGGACTCCAACACCTTATTATATCTTACCCATTCCTTAAAATTTGTACAAATCAACTTTTTCAATATCATTCATATAAATTCATTTAATAACATTTATTATTATACTAAAAGATAAAATATTACAAATCTTTGTACTCCCCTTAAAATTTGCATTATTTTCTTTACTGTAATTCTACAGATATAAAGGGTGTATTTGTTATTTGTGGTCAACTAGTCACAACTTATTTATTATTAATAATAAATAAAGCTGTTCAAAACTTACCCGACCCAAAAAACCGAATCGAAATCGAAAGTAAACCGACCAAAAAATGTGTTCCTTTTTTAGGTTTATCGAACCAACATTACCCGATCCAAAGTTATACCCGAACCCGTTGACAACTGAAAATGGAAAAATTGAACCCGAGCTGTAACCGATTTTTGTAACCGACACATAACTGCTAACCGAGATTACCCCAACCTAATAATGACCGACCCAAGTCATATCCTACCCGAATCATGCTCGAAACCGAAATCGATCCAGCTAAAACCGACTTAACCCGAACGAAGTTTAGATCGAACTGTTGTAAACCTGAACCAAATTTTTACATAGAAATATGATCGACTCATATTGAATCATCTTATTAGTTATTCTAATAAAGTGATAAATATTTTAATAAAATAAATTTTATAAATACATGGTTTCATATATTTAGAGTTAATAATCAATCATCAGTGTTTATTTAACTACTTTTGATCGAATTAGATGAAAATTGATAGAACTTTATAATTTTAATTTTCGGTCAAACAAATAAAAGTAACAATGTAATAATGATCACTAATTGATTTGCATTTTAATATTTTGCTTTAACTAAAGGGAACCTTATCATCAATTAAAAAATGACTAACAACTTAATCTGATACTGACTCGATCGATAGTAATTAGTAATTCGTAATTTGTAGCCGAATTCTACTTGAAAAATACCCAAACCCGATCTGTACCCGGTAAAACCGAACCAATTATTAGCCGATGACAACCCGAGACCGATTGAAACTCGATGCGAACTTCAACCGACCCCGAATTGATGCTAACCCGATAGCTCGAATAACCAATCTTCAACCGAACCGTGACTAACCGTTCCGACCCGAGTATAACCCGTCGTAACACGCATCTGAAATATAACCGATCCGAAATACAACCGAACCGAATGAAACCCGTCTGAAACCGACCCGATCACACCTCTAAAAATAAAGATAAGATTGCGTATATTCAATTCTTGACATTTTATATAACAGGGAATTACATATTAGATTATATAACGTATTTTTGGAGTTTCAACCAACATCTTAAGTTAATGGCCGAGGCCCCATAATATGTTATATACTCTAACCTAACATAGTTACATTGAATCATGAAATATGGTTGTTGACTTGAGCAAAGACAACATCAAAGTTTAAATTATTACATGCTAACATATTCATGATTTTCCTACAATAATCTCATCTATTAATTAACCATAAATTATCTCAAATTTAAGGGATATTTACTTAGATTAAACTCGGGTAACCGAATGACCTATTATAGTAATTAATTTACCAAAAACTAAAAATTAATATAAAACTAGAGAAACATTATGAATATTTACATATAAAATTCGAAAAAAAAATTTAATTTTTTTAAAAAAAAACTTGCTAGGTCATTCGGTTACCCGAGTTTTCTCTTGGCAAATCCATAAAATTGGGACTATTCATGGTTAATCAATATGTGAGATTATTGTAAGAAAATCATGGAAAGGTTGGATTATTCTAGGTAATTTTTCTTAGATTATATTATACTCCCTTCAATTCTTTTAAGTTGTTCAATTTAGTTTTTTGACATTATACATCAATTACTCTTAATTTGCATTTTATTCTTAATCTAAAAGTGAAAATATAGTCAAATCTGATCTTGTTTGATTCGTTTCAATGTGAATTTTATTAATAATCCCATATTTTGAAAATTTTTTAATAATCCAACATTTGCTTTTAGTTTGTTGCTAATGCAACCTTTAGAAAATGATCGACTTGCTATATTAGGTTACCTCTCATTTTCTTCTTCTTTATAATAATTAAACCTATTTCCCATTTCCTACCCATAATTCCACCTTTTGAATTTTTTTTTAATAATCCAAACTTTGTTTTCATTTTGTTGCCGATGCATCCTTTAAGAAGCTATATACTCAATTTCTCTTTGCCACTAGTTTATAATACTAACATATCTCATCCATACATGTTAAGACTCTTTAAATTTTTTTAACACATTTTCTCTTCAATTATTATCAAAAAATCCACAATTTAAAAACACTCAATTTCTTTTTGCCACTGATCTAAAGGGTGTAGTATACTTTGAAGGGAAGTGAAAAACATACGAGTATTATTCATTTTTTATAATTATATTGATTATAAATTTTAACGTGTAAATTTCAACTTGATAGATAATACATAACAAGTCGGCGGGTATCCGACTCAATGTATTTTGTGGCCCATGACCCAACTTGGTTAAGGCGGTTTGGCTACCCGACTCGGATTATATTATTTTTAAAAAAATTGACCCGCCATTTAGGATATGGGTCAGCAGGTCGGGTTAAGCGGGTCGGATATTCTGAACACCCCTAATTGATGGGATATGTTTGTAAAGACAATTACTATTTATGCAATGATCAACTTCATAAGCTTGGGAAATAACAACAATTTCATTTAGCTTCTTGAAGGATCCATTGGCAACAAACTGAAAGAAAATGTTGGATTATTAAAAAAATTTTAAAAGTGAAATTATTGGCAGGTAATGAAAAATAGATTAGATTATTATAAAGAAAGAAAAAGATGAGAGGTAACCTACTATAGCAGGTAATTTTTTAAAGGGTTTATTGGCAACAAACTGAAAGTAAAGGTTGAATTATTAAAATAATTTCAAAATGTGAGATTCTTGACAGGTAATCGAAAATAAGTTGGATTATTCGAAATAATTTTTTCCTAATTAGTTTATAGGAAACTCTTCTAATCTTATTGAAGATTCTAGATTATATTAAATTAATTTATCTATTTTTTTTATTTCGTAAGAAATAATGGTTAAGATGAGGAATTCTTTAGGATGGTCATTGCCCTAAGAACGAGTCGTCTATTGAGAGCTTAATAATAATTTGGAATCAGAGACCAGGATCCGCTAGGACTAATATACCTACTCAACCTCCTTCGGAGATGAAGGAACATTTTCTGGACATTTATATCCCTCTTGAGAATGAATTCACTCTATCCTTTGCTACGACGATAAAAATAGTGTGTACGTTTTATAAGTTATTGGAGTCCTTCTTCCCATTACCATATGATTTTGGGATATTATATATCTTCTTTGTTTATAAAGTGTGTGCATCTTGTATTTTTCTCATTAATTATTGGCATTTACAATAAGTCCAGCCTAATTTAACACAAGATTATTCTATGGCCCCAATACCAGATACCCCAATGACACTGCAAGGGCCGCCGCCAACACATACAACGTCAGTGCGAGGGAATAACCTCGACCATCATTACCGTGATTGTCCGATAACTCAGGTTACATTTTATAATTTAAGTTTTTTTTTTTTTATTAATAAAAGTTAACTTACTAACTTTTATTTGTTGTATTTTCATGTTTGCTTCATTCGCAACCAAATTGCCACCTATTCGCATGACTTTTGAACAATATCAGGATCCGGATGGATAGGCAAGGACTCATTTAGATTAAAAAAAAAACAATTGAATTATATTGACAGAAATTTCAAGTATACCTTATTATTTTATTTATAAAATTTTAAATTTTCTTTTGAACAAAAACTATTAGTCGTATTTTTGTTTCTAGATTTAGATCCTTTTATTACTCTCTTAGTTTAATAGAAATGGGAGGAGATCAAAGTCAAGGTCAGGCATAAAAGACATCATTTTTATTCATAGAAAAAACCTATGAGAAATGATACAAGTCGTATTGGGTCGAAAGTCCATTTGGGAAAAATGACTCTCTTGCTAGAAGTCTAACACGCTCAAAGTCCATCGGTCGAGAGTAAGGAAGAATCGCAGGCATAGGTATTAGAATCTCGATTCTATTCTACGATTCTACCGTTCTACGATCTAAAAACAGGCGGCCGATCCGAATAATAGGTAAAATCTAAATGTGGTAGTCAAAGTGCAATAAGGTGTGTTGGGTAAGTGTGCATTGTGATAGTCAAAGTGCAATTCACTTGGCTAGAAATCAAAATACATTTCATAGAAGGTCCAAATACATTGATATTAAGTACAATTTCATCCGGAATGAAGTTGAGCACAAAAGGGTGATTTTGAAGAAAATTAATACTAAAGAAAACCCGGTCGACATGATGACAAAGTCATTGCCTACGACCAAGTTTGATTTATGTGTTGACTTGGTTGGTTTAGCTCCTTGCTTGATGTAATGCCCTTTGGGGAATTTGAGGTGTGTATGTTATTTTTGTTTATATTCTTGTAAGATGAAGTGGATTGATGAATGCTTTGACTTGGGTGAACTCAAGTTACGATGGAGATTGTTATGAATGGTATCATGAATTGTGTGACTTGATTGCACAATTGATGTGTGCATTCATGTGTGACTCTTGGGATGGAATCCCATGAGTGTGTTAATGTAGGAGTATTAAGAATCGCAGACATAGGTATCAGAATCTCAATTCTATTGCTACGATTCTACGATCTAAAAACAGGCGGCCGATCCGAATCTTAGGTAAAATCTTAATGTGATAAAATCGTGCGATCCTACTTAACTCAAGAAGTTAGGTGGTAGGATCATAACACAATCCTACGATTCAACGATCTGATTTTATAAGAGTTGTTCTAATCTTAAAATATTTTCATATAATTAAAAGTTTTACTTATGTTTTAAATATTATTTAAAATAATTATATTAATGTCACTATAAAACTCAAGTTTTTCTTGATTTGAAATTTTTAAATGATTATTAAAAGTATTATTTTTCAAAACGTAATAGATGCAGGCAAATAAGTTTAACTTACACCTTAAAACTTAGAAAAGGAACAAATATAATTGCTAACAAGTAATCTAAAACACATTGATGCATATTTGTAGGATCACACGATCCTACGATCCGATTTTACTGACTTTGATCCTACACCCTCAAAGATCCTGGCTAGAATTCCGATCCTAATAACCTTGTTTGCAAGCAGTGAGAAGAAGGTGGGATTCAGATTACCCATACCGACTGTTTCAATCCATAGGATGTTACACCATATTGGTATATCTTGTTAAATTATTAAATTATTTGTAAAGTTTAATTAAAATTAGTTGTGTAATACTCTAATTAATTGTTTTTTCAGGAGTAAGAATGTTAAAAGGACGCTCTATCAGTACGAGTTATTTACTCGTACAAATCAAGTATAAACTCGAGATGGCTTGCAATGAAGAAGCAAGAAAGCCAAGGCTATTACTGTATGTTATGAATGATGTGACTTGAGTGCACAATTGATGTGTGCATTTATGTGTGACTCTTGGGATGGAATCCCATGAGTGTGTTAATGTGGGAGTATTAAGTTGAGTCTTGATCATTGTGGTTTATGATAGTGCTTAAAAGTATGGATTAATGAGGTAATGAAGTGTGAGTTATTCAAGAGAGTTATGGGACTTAATTAAGAAGTGCAAAGGTTTAATTCAAGATGCTTTACTATGCAAGTCGAGCAATACTGTCAGAAGTTCTCTGATGTGCCGCTCGACCAGCTCGCTCGACCGAGTGAGCTCCAGGGTGAGTCGAGTGAGCAGACAGAATGCAACTAGAAACTTCCTGTAGCCCGCTCGACCGAGCAAGCCCCTGTTTTGGTCGAGCGAAATCTCTGATACTCCTAGGATGTTGTTTATGACTCTTCAAGTACTTAGGGTTGTTTCATTATCATTTATTCATAGCTTCAATATACTTAATGTTACTTAGTGTGATCTCTCCTATAAATAGAGAGCTCTCATTCACACATCAAACATATCAAATACAACCCCTAAGCTAAACACATAGCCTTTTGATTTTATCTCTTATTCAATTGTAATACTTCATTTGTAAGAGTGTTTTATACACCTTTGATATAATATAAACGAGAAACTATACAGATGGAGGACGTAGCCATCATTGGTTGAACCTCCTTAAATCTTTGTGTCCTTTTTTGCTAGTTTTACATTATCAAACATTTGTTTAGTTTATTATTTTTATTATCGTTCATCAAAGTTCTTAGCATCGTATTGATCTTGACAATTATTTCACTGTAAGTTTAAATATCTTATTTTAGAATAAAAATTAGAAATAGATGGTGCCTTTTAGTTGTTAATTTTAATAGAATAGTTGTTATTAAAGTTTTTGAGGAATTGCTGATTAATTAGTTGCTGTGGACAAAAAATAAATGATTTTATGTTTTGTATTGGTCTTATATTCAGATGCTAATTAATTATTTTGGAATGTTGAATTCTACCCAAAATTTTATGGATTCGTTTGTATTAGTTTTTATCCATAAAATTTTTGCAGGTTGAGTATAAACACTTCATCGCTTAGCTACCTAATGACGTGCCTGTAGATGAGTTGAACGTTATCTATCTTGATGCCGTTAAAATGTTGAATCCCAGGCGCTAGTAAAAGAGGCCCTCTAAGCTTGATTTTGGTGTTGATGCAACACACCACTATTACGCTCACATAGTGGTGTTGTAGTCACAATATCGATATGCTCCTCCTATGCAATAAATGGTTAATGAGGGGCTTGATCATCTACAACAAGATGGAGAGCAACATGATGTGCTTGTGCATCAGGAGCAACGCATAACACGTGAAGAGTTGACCAATTTCTTTTAGTTTGTGCGATTATATTTTTGCAAAACCAACCACCTTAGCGGCTGCCATTTTAGATTTTAATTTATGAAAATATTTTATGTAATTTTAATGATTTGAACAACTTTATTTTGGTAATTTGTAAAATATTTTTTTTATAATTTATGTAAATTATGTTTATTTAGTTCTTTTGGTAAGTAAGAGAATATATTAACTCTAAAATCAACCTTTACAACCTAAGCTATAAAAGAAAAAATATTCACTCTCCAAACACGCAAGGGGAGTACAAAGGCTAAAAGAAGGAAGCCAAAAAAGCCCCAAACACAAGGGGAAAACCATTGCACCTAACCAATGAGATTATCTTTCCTACTATTCTCAAGTCTAAAAGCAGCATAGAAAATAACGTCCTTAATAACTCGACTAGGACTCAAAACTTTCCCTCCAAAAATATAAGCATTCCTTTAGAGCCAGATCTAGTACAACATCTCAGTCCACAGTATAGAAATAATACGAGCATTACTATTCTTCTTCCTCTTGCACAGATTACTCATGAAACTACATAAACCTCTTTAGGATGCCACGCTAACTGAACAACCAAAGCCACGTACTGATAAACCTCTTGGATGAAACTACATGAAGCGAATAGACGATCTCTATCTTCTACACCCTGGTTGCACTGAATACAACCAACGTCACTCACGACCCCAATTGCTGAGCCTGTCTTTAGTAGGCAGCCGGTTCAAGGGGATTTTCCATAGACAAATAACACTACGAAGGCCACAAGCTCTTGAGATGAGCAACCTCATTCCAGACTTGGATGTTAAAGATATTCAAACCCCATAAGCTCTAGCAAAATGAAATTGAAATATTTTTTTTAATATTTGTATTATTAATATTTATCTATTGTCAATATTTAGATATTTTTAATAAAAAGAATATTTTTTATTTATAAATAAAAAGAAAATAAAATTGAAATTAGTCAAATGAATACATAAATATAATATTTTTCTATTAAATTTTCAATTGAAAAGACGGTTGGAGGAACCATATCTACAATTTTTCTGTTGTCTTCTAACTGATTTCCAATTGTTTTACGGTAATCAGTAGAAAAAAATTCTCTTTTTTGATGAATTTTAAAAAATGGTTGGAACATTAGTGGTTTAATTTTTGACTGTTTTTCTACTAAATGTTAGTTGGAAATGTTTAAATGAACTTCAATGGGAAAACAATCGAAATTCCAACAAATTTTCTACCATCATAATAAGTTAGAATTTAGACTGAAAATCCGACTAACATGAAACTAGTCGAAATTCAACTAACTTTGTGACTCCTTTATTATACTGACTATTTTTTTAGGCTAATTAAAAAGAACAATCAAAATTCAGTTGGTATAGAGCAATAACAACTGAATTCCAACTATTTTTAAGATTTCTTAAAACCAAAAAGACGAAAACAACAATAAAATTTGGTCTCTTATGTTTTAGTGTTTTATTTTCTCCTTTTGATATATAAATATCTAAATTTCCTAAAAAAACAACAAAGCTTGGCGCGGCATGAGATTGTTTCATTATGAGACGAGTCCATATAAAATGTCATTATGCTAAAAGTTTCTATAATTGAGCTATTTAATCTAAGTATGAGGCACGTCTTCTTGTAAAACCGTTTCATAGAATAATTTGAAAACTTGCGGTAATTAAGCCAATAAAGAGGTTATACGGAATGTCTATAATTTATTAATATTAGGAGTAACGTTTACTAAGTGATTTGATTCAATTCAAGCCATTAAAAGTCATTTAGAAGTATTACACTGAACATGGTCAAATACTTGTCATTAGGTTGGACGAAAAGTTCGTGACAGAAAATAGTTTTCTTATTGTAGGGTGGAATTAAGGCTTTAGCCTAAATAAAACATTTTTGATTTGTTTATTTGTTGAATAGTCTAAGAACTTTTTTATTTATATTATAACTTTGAATATAATTAACCTATTTATTTTTTATTTTAATATTTTATATTGTCTATAATTTTCGCATATCTTCTAATAATTTTATTTCAACATTTTTATATTGGTTATAGTAAACATATGTTTCCTTTTAATTTTATTTAATTTTTTTTGTAGTTGGGGTTCTTATTTTTCTCTACTAATTTTTTTAACGTTTATGATTTCTTCTTTTCCTCCATTCATTAAGTTTATTTTTCAATAAAATAATATATCAATTATTTAATCATCTAAAAGATTCTATTTTTCATAATTCTCGTAAACATTCTTTATGGGCTATGAGAACATTTTTAAGTAACATGAAGTAGTTGAAACTCACCTGTACACGGAGATGAGCGCCTCTAGTTCTATACTTACTCCGTTCTAAAATACTTGTTACATAAGACATAGTGGTATCAATCAAGCATATTTTATATATTATGGCTAATGTGTAAGAAGAAATATATTCAAATGAGATTAAATTTAAATCGTCTAATCAGATACTTTTATAATATTATATTTTTCGTAATTTTTAACTAAGCCTAGTCAAAGATATAATTGGTGAAAATTACTGCATAAAAAATAAAGAATAAAAAAACAGAAAGGAAGAAATATTCCTTTACACAAGAGCTCTCTCTTAATTCATGGTCATTGATTTGGTCATTGGAATTTGAAAGAAAGCATTACAGAGGATTGCAGTATTGAGTCATAAATGCAATCCCCTTAATCCTCTCTCTTTCTCCCTCTGCTACGCTCTGTCATTGCCTCTCCCTAATGGAAAGGAACGCAATTTAATTACTTTTCCTCTTTCTTTTCCTTTTTATTTTTAATTAACTTTCTCTTTTATTCTTTCTCATTTTTCTTCCTCTTTAGGCTTATTATCTTATATTTCTAAGTCTGGATCAATATCACAATTTTTTACCCCTTCTCGTAACATTTAGTTATTCATATTATACACTTCTTCTCATCATATATACATATACGTTCCTTAAAAGCAAGAATATAATTATGGAAAACTTTGTGTTGAACAAACTACCTAATTGTCCATCTCTTATGAATAATCTCTATTATTGATTATTTTAAAAAAAATCTAACATTTGTATACTTTTTAATGACATTACATTTTTCACATTTTAATTGGCTACTGTAGATACCTACTAGCCGATACTCTCACTTCTTCTTCCTCCTTATGCCTCTTTGTTGGTTTACACTTACTCCTCTTTTGTGGTAGATACCTACAATAGCCTGTTAAATATGACAATGAGTGCTACCAACAAAAAATATATAAAGATTAAATTATTTAGAAATAAATAATAATAAGGATTATTTAAAGCAATTAGCAATAGGTGAGATCATTTAGAAAAATTGAATAATTGTTAATGTTTTCACTTTTTTCAAGACATTTATATTTAGTAAGATCAATATATTTTCTCAATATTGGATATAAAGATCTAGACAGAATTAAAAGTTATTTTTGCATAAGAAATAACATTAATAATTTAACTTTTCATTCATTAGTTGTCGATGATCTCAACTTAAGATTATAATCATCTAACAAATCAATTTTTATACTTAAATTTGTTGTCAACATATTAAAAATAGGGTATACTGATTTCAAACTAAGGGTAAAAGTTAAATTATTAAAAAATAAAAAGATATGTTGTCGGCAAAATAAAAATAAAAATTAAATTATTAATAAAAAAATCTAAAATTGAAATTATTCACAATAGATGAATAAAAAATGAATTATTAATATTAATTTTTGTTGGTAAAATCATCAATGTGCTCTACAATTTGGTATGTTGTTTTGACTTCTCAAGGTAAATTTAAGCTTAATTTGAGACCTTTGTGAACAAATTCCAAATAATTTTGGTGAGCGTAGTAATAGCGTAGTATCATGTGAGTTTGTATATATTATAGAAATAAGATTTTAAATTTGATTCTTACGAGCAGTTTTCTTTCATCAGTATACTTTAATTTTTTTTTTTTTTAAAAAAAATTTTGTAGTAGTAAGAAGTATAAAGAGGGAATTGCATTAAATTTTCATATCTTTGTCCTGGACACTAATATCTCATCATCATATTCATGGCCCTGAAAATCAAATAAGCAGGCTAGAGCTAGCTAGGCAATATACACTAAACATTAATGTGTACAATTGTATCATAAACTTAAATGTATTATAAATACCCATGCTCCCCCTTTTAGGAAATTATCAAGCTTTCAACTATATTCAACCAAGCATGGAATCATTAATTCATAGGGCCTTTTTTTATCTATAAATATTATCTCCTCTGAATATTATTCTTTTTTTACATTATTACTTTCCATTTTAAATACTTCATAATATAATTAGAGTTTTTGTATAATTCAATCATTTTTTTTTCCAAACTTATTAGTTATTCCTTATTACAAAACCTTGCTAATACTTCTATGAACATACTCCATCTTACTAGATGTTTTGCCCTTATTTAATTTTTATTGCTTAGATTGTAAATTTGTCTTGGTTTTTGGTGCAATATATGAAATTTGATTAATCAAAAAAAAAAAAAGAAAATACTCTTCAAATTAAATACTTAATGGTAGTAATTTTTAAAACATTAAAATTAGTAATTAATGTAAAATTGAGTAAATGATTAATAATACAAAATTGTTACAATGATGAAATCTTCAATTAGGAAGGTGTTAAAGTTTAAGGAGATTAAGTAGGAATAGGAACTCATAGATTTTAGACATTGTTAAATAACCCAAATTTTCAAACAAATTTAAAGTGATTTTTACAAATTCTCAATTAGACGATTTCATAATGAGACTATTTTTATTGCGTCCAATGCACATTTACCATATTAAAGTGATCACTTATAACTCTAAAATGATCACTTATTACAATTTTAAAGTGGCCACTTTTATAGCTTTAATGTAATCACTTATAACATTAATGTGATTATTTATAATTTTAAAATAAACAATTAGATAAATGGGCTAACTATATGGGTTCGTCTCATGGTGAGACGGTTTCATACATGACCCTTGTGTAATGTTTACTTTCACATCTCAAGTTTAATATTGAACTCCTCTCTAATTTCGATCGGCAAGGAAAATTTACAAGGGAAAAACATGCCCAATGAAACTTGTTCTTGAATTTGTTTTATTAATTATCACAACCATAACCATTCACTTAGGAAATTAATCAAAACATATGCTTGATGCAAGCCAATCATGTCTTTTGATTGATTACACTTTGTTTAGATTGAGGGATGTCAAGAGAATGAAAGAATCTCAAGATATTTGAAAAGATATGATTTCCTTTATTTGAATACTAGGTTAATTGATTACAACATATTTAAAATGAAGAAATTAAATCCTTAAATTTCTTAGTAATCAAAGCTCTCCAAATGTTGAAAGGTTTAAAGGAAAATATTAATCCTAAAGAGACAAGGAAGACTTCCCTTATTATTTACTCCTTTTCCCTTTTCTTTCCTCTATTTTTTTTCATTTTCTTTATCTTCCTTGTAAATTATTATCCAAACAAAGTGTTAGAATTATAAATTTCTTTCTTAATCTCGTCAAAGGGTAAAAAAAATCAAGCAAACATATGCATTCGGTTTAAAAATCAATCATCAAATAGTTAATTTATCTCAAAGGAACATCTATTCAAAAATGGAAAGGATTTTTGAAATATATAAAGGGTTTTAGTCCCTCTAATTGCATTGGAATGAAATAAAAATTAGATTTTCTTTGTGAAAATTTTGAGCAAACTTATGCTCAACATTTTCTAGATGTTTTTGTGATGCTTGAGAATTAATTTAAACTTTTAAGTGTGTGTTAATCAATATTATCTAAACATCCAAATGTTTCAAGTTGGGTCTCAAGGAATATTGGCTAACTTGCTTACATTCCATCCATTTCTATCTTCCTTTCCTTAAGCTCTATCAACTTGATTATCAACCCAATGCATTTTACATCACTTTTGTCACTTGATGTCTACTCCCACATATATGACTTTTATCATCAGTGGAAAAAATCTATCTACCACATGACATAAATTGCGGTTCATATTATAATAAAGCATAAAGTGATAGGTAATTTATAAAATTAAAAAAAAGAAATATTAGATGCCCCGGTTCCTTTATGAGTATTTTTTTTTGGAGAAATATAGTTGATTGTTGATCTTCACTACTTTAAACCTTAAAAATTCCAAATTGAGTATATCCTTGCTTGCTCTTTAATTAGTCATTTTCACTAAGAAAACAGTCAATTGGAATATCTAAATGAAACTAGTAGTTTTAAGTAGGACTATCCAAAATGTAATCACTAATGTTTAGATTTTGGAGGGACCAAGCAAAAATTAAGGAGGGTCATGACATAAAATGGGCAAAATGACAAGACTAAAACACTACTTGAGCACATGTATTTGTCCCATAACATATAACATATTTGAAATCCTTAAAAAAGAACATAGGTACACTGACCAAAATTTCTAATGTAAAGATATAAATAATTATTTTAGGATGTTATATGAGGATATATATATATATATATATATATATATATATATATATATATATATATATATATATATATATATATATATATATATATATATATATATATATATATATATATATATATATATATATATATATATATATATATATATATATATATATATATATATATATATATATATATATATATATATATATATATATATATATATATATATATATATATATATATATATATATATATATATATATATATATATATATATATATATATATATATATATATATATATATATATATATATATATATATATATATATATATATATATATATATATATATTCCTCTTGCATTTATCCTTTTATAATATGTATCTTGCTTTAATTGATCTTTGAGTCTCTTCTCTCAAAATATTGAAATCTCTTGCATAAATCAAAGCTTGCAATCCTGCATAGAAGTTGATAAATATTACCCATCATTAGTTCAAAGAAGGAAAGAAAGATCATATTAATTAATCAAATAAATGATTAAATTTTTAGTTGAAATTAGGCATTATTAGCATAACAATATTGAAGAAAAATGAATCAAACATACAAAAAATAAAGACATTTTTTTAAAATTGATATTCTTTGATGTTAAATTAGGACAAAATGACTAAATAAATATTGCCCATAATCATTTTAATCTTTTATTATTCTTGATTTGGTGTAACTATAACGATTTTTCTTTAAATTATCTCTCAATACATAATTAAAATAGTATAATTTTTAAAATAAATAATTAAAATTAGGCAAAGAAATCTACAAATGAGATGAAGACAAAGCTTAATGTTGTAGATTAAATTAAAAAGATGATACGAATTCATATCTCATAAAAACTTATAACAAATTGATGATATCAATTTTTTTTATAAACGAAATAAATCAAATAAAAGGAAGGAAATAAAACGAAGGAAATACTACATAAAAGACGAAATGTGAAGTCTAGCTATTAACCAAGTGACAAAAGACACATACCAACGCCAATTATCCAAAAGAAAAGTGCAAAGACAATATAATGTCATGTAGATTGTATAATGGAAAATATTTGAAATATTTATAAGGTGGAGCGCAATATTTGCTGCCTAAATATTATTATTCTTAGTACAAAAGGACTATTATAAACATGACCTCATCATCGGTAAATTATTTCATCTTGTTCTTCTCTTAATTCCTCCTCCTCCTGTTACCCTTTATATCTCTTTTATCTATCTTTTCAAACCCTAATTATTCTCTTTCCCACCTCTCTTATTCATATTCAACATATTCTAACCCTAACGTGTGTTCTAACATGGCCCGTAGATTGCAAGGGCAAAACAGACTATTGTCTATGGTCGTTTCAAATTTTTTAGGGTCTAAAAATTTTATTTTTAATTACATGGTTATATGAAAATGAATTAAATATAGATATAATTTATACTTTTTTTTAAATAATATGAGTTATTAGTGTTTTTTAGTAAGTAACATGAGTTAATAAGTGCTTTTTTGATAGAGTAGTTTAAAAATCAACAATAAAAAATAAATGACATATAATAGTTTATTACTTCTTAAGTTTTTAAGGGTCCTTTATATCTTTTGTTCTACAGTCTAAAAATAAATGGGAAGACCCAATGTTCTAGCATAATTCTACTCCAATCCCTTTGTTTTGTTTGTTTTTACTATTTACTTTTTCATAGTTTTCACGACAAATTTAAAAGTCAATTAAGATTAATCTTAAGATTTCAAAAATTACTAAAATTTGATAATTGAATAATATATATTGTGATGAATCTTTCAAGATCCATATAAATATGGTTTTCATATATTGATGAGAATTTGTAGTATCACATAAAGATTTTATTTGAGAAGAATAAAAAGAAGGCGAGAGAGTCATATATTGATGAGAATTTGTAGTATCACATAAAGATTTTATTTGAGAAGAATAAAAAGAAGGCGAGAGAGTAAGATTAGGAATTATAATAATTATTCAAAAAGAAAAATACAACGGATTGAGAATGAATACTTACGAATAATTTTTACCCCTAAATAATCTATAATTATTTGTGCCAAATTTTTATTTTGAATTACGAATTATTCTAGAAAATATATATTGAGGTTATTAAGAAATAGTTATTGATGTTAATAAGCTGAAATTACTTTAATTTTATGTATTATTAAGAACTCTAGTCAAATTTCAACCATTTTACATCATTACGTTATTCAATATATTTTTAAGAAAATATAAAAATGTTTGAAAAATAATTGATACACAAAAAATGAGTACACACTACTACACAGTATTTTTCTTTCATTACAATTGCAGCTTAGTATGATTATATTGAATTTATAGCAAAACATCCGGTTCACTAAATCCTGAATATCTACTGTATCAAATCATAAAAGTTTCAGATTTTTACTATTGCTTAGAATCGATAATAGTGTTTAGATAACTGTGTTTCATTATTCATAATTCATAATTCATAATGAAATTTGATCTTATTTCTATTAGACATACCATGTGATGATAACTATGTTTTCGGAAATATTGAAAACAAATCAAGTAGGACTAATTTATGGACTTAAAAATTTTTATAATATTTTCAACCATTATATTTTTATTGGGTATAGTTAAAAATGGGAGAAAAAAAAATTAAAATTAACAAAATTGAAAATTAAACCAAGAAAACCTTCAACTACTAGATCAACTCGTGATTTTATTGAAACATAATTTTAGTAATTTTAATACTAATAAAAAAGAAATTAAAGGCAATGAAATTAATGAACAAAATTGAAATAGCTAGAAATCAAATATTCATAATAGTATGTAGGAGAATAATTAATATTATCACAGTATTACCTGTGGTAGGGTTTGAGTAAAAGCTAGCCATGACATAAAAATCCCAGAAACCCTAAAATTAAGATGGATCAATACTCCGGCGGTCATCACCTCCGGCAGTCCTAGCAGTAGGTTGTTGATGAAGCTGACCTAGCTGTCCGATCCCCGATGCGGCCGAGACATTCATATTCATAGCAAGAAGACCACCGGCATCATATCCATGGTTTCCACCACCACCGGCTACCGCCATGTCGAACCCCCTTAAACTGTTGATGAGACCACTCGTCTGGTGGTTGCTCGGAAAAAACTGGTGGTGGGAGTATAACTGGTGCTGGTCCCTCGGTCCAGCACCTAAACCCCCACCACCACTAAGTCCGAGGAGATTTATCCCAAGAGATTGGGAAGGGATCTGGTGGTGGGTGTTATTAGTTGCTGCGGAAGCGACTGAACTCGCTACCGCAGAAACTGATAAAACCCCACCCCCGCTTGGGAATGCGAAGTTCTGATACTTAGAAAGTTCAGAACGCGCACAAGATAAATCCATCTGAAGCTGGCGGAGTTGGTGTTGGAGTAAGGAAATAACGCCGACACAGCCGTAAACCGGATCGCGAAGCCGCATATCGGCTTCGTACGCTAAGGAGTTGACGGCGTCCTCCCGCTGGTGCGGGTGGAGCTCGTTGAGAAGCTTGGTGACGTTACTAGCACCAAACACTTTGTGCACGTTTGCAAACTTTTGTGGTTGGTCAGGTGGAAAATAGGGCGCAAAAACGCATTCTGGTTGACACTTTCTCCTCAGAAACTTGCATGCTGCACACGGTGAATTAGACGAAGACGCCATTTTTGGATCACTTTTTTGTTTTTCAAAAGTTTTCCCTCGAAATTCTACCATTGAACAAAAAAAAAAATAAAAAAGGTAAGATGAGTTATTAGTAAATGACTAAAAAAATGATAATGGGAAATTCAGAATAGAGAAAGTAGGAGAAGATCTACCCTTATAAAAAGAAGAAATGAAGAAAACAGACTGCAAAGATTTGATCTCACTTTCAGAAACAGTTGAGATGAATGTTGTTCTTTTTAGAACTCTAGCTTGATGGATTTCAGAAGGAGCTACCTAGTAGTAGTAGTAGCACCCACCTGTTTTTTATTTTTTTATTTTTATCTTTTTATGATTAATCAGCAGCTTTCACCAGATTTGAACTGTCAAACCCAAAGTCAACAAATTATACCTCTCATATACTTCCCTAAAATACATAAGAAAATAAATACTAGAAAATTATATATAATAATTATTTCCAAATATTCTTGAGAAATATTTTGCAAGAAAAATTACAAGATGAGCAGAAATGCTAATTAGTTCTTACGAGTCAGATATACTGAATAAATAATATTTTTTTAATAAGAAGAAAGGTTATATTATAGATAGGAAAATGGGGGATGAAGCTAGCTAAGTATAGTTAAAGGGATGTTTGGATCTCGTGTAGGGAAAGTAAAAGGGAAGAGAGATTTACACTAATTTCAAAGTGTAGAGAAAATAATGTATATATGTGACTCAACCAGATCTTGCTTCAAATTCATTGATTTTTTAAACTAGCTTGTTGCATACTAATAATAATAATAATAATACTATTGTTAAAATAAAATAATAATAATAATAATAATAATAATAATAATAATAATAATATTGTTAAAATAAAAAAATTAATACTCTTGTTCACAATTGCTAATTCTCATACATTTGACCTGTAAAAAGCTAAGAGTTTAGACTTTTTATGAGTAGATCATAATATAAGATCTTGGGATCATATATATAACACCCCAAAATTATATTAATATTAGCCTTAAAATGGTACGTAGGAGTATTTTAAGTAAGAGTGAGGTAGTAATTAATGAATAATAATTAAACAAAGTAGTTGTAGTACTTAATTATTATATATTAGTTAAGAAATTGCTTCATCTACTTACTGAATAAATAATTTATAATTAATAAAACTTATTAACAGTATATATAATAAATATATTTTATTTGTTTATTAAATAGGTAGTTTATTTATCGGAATAATTATGTATTTTTGATATTGTAGTATAGTATAATATGGTACTTTTATATGCTATAATTAAAGTGCTAACAAAGAGAATTCATAAATCATAATAACACACTCTTTTGACTATGGGAGTTGTGAAGTTAGTTCCTTCTAAATTCTTATTCTTCCTAGGGATTACAAAATTAAATTTAAATATTTTCATTTAAAGCTAGCTAGCTAGCTAATAGTATAAATATATAGTAATAGCAAGTCATCATGATTTTTTCTCGATTCATTCAGTCAAACCTTTATTTCTAAATAAAATTACTTCCTTTTTCAACCTCGATTTGCAAATTATTGATGAAAACTATGAAAGAAAATGACTCTTCAAAAATTATTTTAAATCAAACAAAAAATAATTAAACCTATAATTAAATAACTCCACTTGAGCAAACTAAAAGTACATTCAAAGCATAGAGGTTTTTATGTATTGGGTAGATTTTGTGAATGGGAGTGAAAATCGTATTCAGAACTTTATTTAGAGAAAATAGTACATACTCCAACTAAAGATCTGATATTCAAAACATACTTAAATTATTATAGTTAAAAGATTTTAATATAAAATAATTAAGAGATTGTCTCTCAGTGAAATAATTTCAAATAAAAAGTATAGCTACATTCTTATAATATGTATAAAATAAATTATTTAAATTATATATAATGCACATCTAACTGTCTCATGTAATAATTTGTGCAATAATTAAAAGGCCTACCTTAAATTATCTCAAGCTTTGAAGGCTTCTTTAGTTGGTAAGATAAGGGGTAAAAAGGAATGAAAAGAAAGAGGAAAGAGAGGAGATCATGCAAGTTTGAAGGGCTTCCGAATTCTCCGCCGTGAAACCATCAAATCTCACCGGAAAACTTTGCAAAGATAAAGATGATGATAATTATTAAATTAATTAATTTAAAAATAGAAATAGAAATAGAAATAGAAATTGTTTTAGAGAGAGAAAAATAAAAAAAAATGAAAAAGAAAAGATGTTTGTAAATTGTAAAATGCACCCCCAAGAGCAAAGGCTAAGGAGGCGCGGAGAAAGTGAAGAGAAGATATATAGACAGCTATTGTTAGGGCATAGCAGAAGGAATTAGGAATGGTTTTGTTTTTGTGTGTGTTTTTGATGGATGACAAAAAAATTTAATGGTGATGATGATTGATTTGATGGGGGCAGAAATTTTTGTGATAGGATTGAAAGGTTTATAGTAGTGTCATAGTGTGTGTGTGGTGCATTTAATTTTATATGTCATATTATTAATATCATTTGTGCATGTAAGCTACAATTAATGATCATGTCTTATAAATTGTGACAATGGCTTGTTTTCTTAGTTGTTTTTTTGTTTAATTTAATTAGAGTATTTGTAATGCTTTTAGTTTTTATGGTCATGAAATTTAATATTGTAAAACATTGATCTAATAATTTTGTTGCAAAATAATAAATGATATATAGAGTTATTTCATAGGGTAATTTTGAGGTGCAACCGTTTAAGGCCTAGTTCATAAAGACAAATTGAGTTAACTCTTATAATTAGCTTCTAACATGGATTGAACTTGCAGCATTAGGTTTTTCAGTTAAGCGCATGACTACTAAACTATATAGTTAGAGAAAAAATAACTGAAATTTTATTTTTTTTTCTAGAACTCAAAAATTAGTAAAAGAAATCTATAACTTTCTACTAGGCCTGGAAAACTGATCCGACTTGTTAATCCAATCTGAACCTAACTAGAAATAAGGGGGTTTGGGTTGAGATTTTTAAACCAATCAATTAAACGGGTCGATCCGAACTTATCTGTTTATATTAAATGGGTTAGATTTATGTTAAAATTTTAAACCTAAAACAAACATGTATAACTCATTAATTCCGACTTAAATCAATTATAACTTAAACTTAATTCATTTAATATTTTCTGATTTTTTTATAGTAAATATAAAATAAACAAGTTAAAAACAAAAAGTTTAAAATTATGTCCTAAAAATTAGATGTAATCAATGTCAAAAACCATAAAATATCAACAAAAAAATTAAGTGAGTTAAGTGGGTCGAAATCATGTTGACTAAATCTGTTGCATGTCGAGTTAGGGTTGTGATTTTCAACCCAAATTAACTAAACGGGCTGCGTTTGGGTCATGGAGTTTCTGACCTGTATATATATGACCTGAACTCAAACCCGATCCAACCTGATCTGTTTGACAGACCTAATTTTTACTGCTAATGCAACAACTCTTTTTCCATTTCTAACATGAACTCTAGCTTCTCCGTAAGCCAAATCCACTTGAGTCCCTACGCATTACAAATAATGCACGTACTACAAAAATTATATACTCCCTCCTATTCTATTTACTTGTACCATTTGATTGTGACACATTTGTCAATGATTGTTTTCAATCTTAAATATCTCTAATTGTGCTTCAGTAAAAATTATAAAAAGCTGATATTAATAAAATTTTCAAGAAGGCGAATTAAACAAGATCCCATATGACTATGTTGTAACTTATAGATTAAGAACAAATCACATGATAAAAGTGATTGATGAATAATATTGAAAACCAAATGAAATAAGTAAAGCGAATAGGATGGAGTATTATCAAATTCCTATAAATCAGAAGTTGCTGAATTACCTTCTAACATAAATATTATCAGAAGGAGAAGAACCTTTTTTATCATATAATTCAAACATTTAGGGCAATCCCTTTTAAATGTGTAACTTTGTTACAATAGTAATTGGTAAGCTTTCTAGCTACCTTTGGTTTGCAAATGATTTTGGGCTTTTGGAATTCATGAAGTTAAGCCACAACTCATTTGACCTTAGCTTGTCCTTTTTTTAGCCATTTTATTTTTCTTGAATTATATTCCTTTACGAACCTCAAGAACATGTCAATAACTAATTTTTTTTCCTTTATTTTTTTAGAATATTTCTCATATTACTTTACCGATATATTTCCTCTGATTTTTAATAATTGCTATATTTCTGTTTTTCACGCTATTCAATGCACAATTTTAATCTTTAATATCCTTAATTTTATATGATCAAAAATTCTAAAAAGTTAATATTATGAAAATATGTATTAAGACGAATCAAACAAGATCCCACTTGATTATATTTTACATTATTTATAGAGAAATATATTCCAAATTAGATCATTCGATGAATAATAATTGCTATAGAAACTGTATCAAATATTAAAATCTAGAGGAAGTAGAAAATTGTTTGTAGTTATATTATCTTTCTTAAGGTTTGACTGCAAGTTAGTGACAAAATTATAGTTGTTATTACTTGTTATGAAATCTACAACATATAAATGCAAGATCAAAACTATAAGACTATTAAAATCTAGAGGAAGTAGAAAATTATTTATAGTTATTTTATCTTTCTTAAGGATTGACTGCAAGTTAGTGACAAATGTAGGAAAATTTAGATGGAAAAATAGGAAATTGATTTATTTGAAGAGTAAGATGAGTGAATATGTAAAATGATTATTCTTATTCATTGCCAAAAATGGATTACATCAATGGGTATTTATAGTGATAAGTTTAGTTACAAGTTTACTAAAATATCTTAGATATTTTTATTTTTTAATTACTTTTTTTAGGGATATTTTATTTTTTTTAATTCTTTATTTTAGATTTTTTTATGTTTAATTAAAATACTAGATTTTCTAGATTATTTTAACAATCCCCCTAATCTGAAAAATCTTAAATTCTAAGTTGTCTTCTGAACTCAATAAATCTATCAATTGATATGCGTTTTGTGAAAATGTATGCGAGCTGCTCCCCTGTCTTGCAGAATTGTAGTTCGATCTCTTTCTTGTCTACTAACTCATGAATGTAGTGATGTCGTATCTCGATGTGTTTTGATCTGCAATGAAACACTGGATTCTTCGTTATTGCTATTGTTGACATGTTGTCGTAAAACATTGTAGTTTGTGTCTCTTGCTTATGTTGTAGAGCGATTAATATCCTTTTGAGCCAGACTGCTTCACATGCTGCACTTCTTGCTGCAATGTACTCTGCTTCTACTGATGATAAAGCTATTGTCGTCTGGTTTTTTGATAACCATGAGACCACCTTGTTTCCAAGCTGAAATACGTACCATTGATTGCTTCTGCTTCACCTTGTACATTGCTCCGTCGAGTTTTGGTTTAACATCGTACTTTGATAACTTCTCATTGATTGCCATTGATCTAGCCTTACATTCACCAATGTTGAATTTCTTGAGAGGTCTTTTGCATATTTCTCTTGTGATAGAAATATTCTTTCTAGGCTTTGTTTGATTTGTATGCCAAGGAAGTATTTCATTGTACCAAGGTCTATCATATCGTACTCCTTCATCATAGACTTTATAAATTCTTTGATCATAATTGGATGTGTGCCTGTATAGATTAGATCATCCACGTACAAGCATAAAATGAGAAAGTTGTTACCTTGTGTCTTGATGTATAGTGAAGGTTCACTCGAACTCTTGATGAAACCATGCTGGAGAAGATAATTGTCGATGTTGCTGTTCCACGCTCGGGGTGCTTTTTTGAGTCCGTACTGAGCTTTTCGAAGACGGTATACTTGGTCTTCTTGGCCTTTGATGACGTATCCCTGCGGTTGCTCTACGTGAACTTCTTCTTCGAGTTCTCCATTTAGAAATGCTGATTTGACATCGAGCTGAAAGATTGGTAGCTGATGTTGTGCTGCTAATGCCAAGACTGTTCTGATTGTCTTCATGCAGACAACTAATGCATATGTTTCATTGAAGTCGATTCCTGGCTGTTGCGCATATGATGGAGCCATCATCGTTATGTTTCACCTTGAAGACCCACTTGAGTCCGATGACTTCCTTGTCTTGTGGCTTGTTTACAAGTTCCCATGTGTGATTCTTCTCGATCATTTTGATTTCTTCGTTCATAGCCTCAATCCATGTTTCTTCTTGTGCTGTTTCTTGAAATGTTTGTGCCTCACTAGAGAAGAGAGTCATCATTACTTGGTCACAACGGTAATCTTGTGGCTTGTTTACAAGTTTCCATGTGTGAGTATTTGCTGCGGTCAGTTCAAAAACCGCAGCAATTGAGTGAAGCCTTTGAGTATTTGCTGCGGTCAGCTCAAAAACCGCAGCAATTGAGTGAAGCCTTTGAGTATTAGCTGCGGTCAGCTCATAAATCGCAGCAATTAATTGATTTTTTTTCTAAATTCTTTTTGCTATTTAATGCTGCGTCTAAGGAAAACCACAACAAATAAGGTTTTGTCCACTAGTGTGTAGCCATCATGGCGGTTGTCGATCTCGTGTTGATCTTCGGACTTCTTGATGTTGAGGAGTTGAACGTGATGTTTGGCTTCTTGAGCTTAGGATGATCTTGTACTTCTAGGTATGCTTGGACTCCAAGAGGATGGGTTTTTGGTTGGTTTGCTCTGTCTTCTTCTCTTGGATCTTTTAGGAGAGTATCTCCTTTGTGAGCTTCAATTTCTTTTTCTTTCCACGTACATTCGGCTGTTTTGTCGAAAATTATGTCTCTAGAGATGATTAATTCTTTAGATTCAGGCTTGTAGAGGCGATATCCTTTTGTTTCCTGACTGTATCCAATGAATATGCATTTTTCTCCCTTTTCATTGAGCTTTTTCCCGATTCTTCTTCAGGATGTGGGCATAAGCTACGCATCCGAACACTTTGAGGTGCTCTACTCTTGGGTTTCTCTTGTGCCAAGCTTCATATGATGTTAAATCCTTAGTTGCTTTTGTGGGAGATCTATTGAGGATATATACTACCGTGTGAACAGCTTCGGCCCAGTATCTTTTGGGTAGATGTTTACCCTGCATCATGTTGCGGGCCATCTCTGCTATAGTGCGGTTTTTCCTTTCTGCGATACCATTTTATTGAGGTGCACGCCTTGTTGTAAGTTCTCTTTCAATTCCATGCTTTTTACAAAAGTTGTTGAATTCGTTGCTTGTAAATTCTCCGTCACGATGCGTTCTAAGAATCTTAAGAGAATGCCCACTTTGATTTTTTGTGAGGGCTTTGAATTGCATGAAATGGAAAAAAGCTTTTGATTTTT
>NC_080053.1:19051737-19071737 GCF_026212465.1 Amaranthus tricolor
TAAGTTAAAAATATTTATACTATGTTATAAATTATGAAAATTGGTAACCGGGGGTTTTGACGCCTTCCGGACGCATCGGTGAAGTCGGATTTTCAGTTTGACAGTCTTAAGATGAGTTTCTGGACAGATTGTATAGGCTGTCCAGTTTTGTGTTTATACCATGTTATAGTATGTGATGGATGTTCATGTTGTGTGTAGCATTCTAGGTATGGATGTGATTGTATATGTGTGTTGTGTATGATTTGAGGAAAATGTGTATGTGTGCTTATTTCCCGAATACGATTGAACCTTGTAGGAAGTCGATTCGTGACCGGGAATTGATTAAGACGCTTGCGAGTTGGTTATCTTGCTTAAGGTATGTACACGCAGCGTGGTTCGCATTAGTCCGATGTATCATGTATTAATGATACCCGAAAGTAAGGCATGGGTATATAGAACGAATAATGTTATCGTTTGAATCAATAATTTTATACATTGTTATGATAAGTAGAGGTAGTATGTCCTCACTAACTTAAAAGTTGACGTAGTATGACGTCAATCTTTATATATTGTTTTGATAAATGGAGGTAGTATGACCTCACTAACTTAAAAAGTGGACGTAGTATGACGTCAATTGGTGGAAAAGAATTACTCGCGGTATATGAGGGCATTATGAGCCACCGCGGGGGTATGCATACTTAACTATAGACACCGAAGTAAGGCGAGTGTGTATGGTAGAGGCTTGCTTAGGGGTTAGCTCCCCCTAATGTATTGTCTCACTTATGGAGTTTGGAGTGTACCGGCAGTATGGCTGGATAGTACAGCAGTATGGCTGACTAACTTTTACATGAAAATAAATATTCTTAATAAGCATGATCGAAGCGTACGGTTCTGTGACTTGTTAGCTAATTAATTAAAACTTTCTCTTGTGTTATTATTTATTGGTATGCGACGTTCGCTGACGTGTGCTTTTGGTCTTAACGACCCTGCGATGATGTTGTGTCCTATCTGGGCAATGACTAGCAGTAAGTTAAGTTGCAGGTCTGGGGAGTGAGGATTGTCCCTTGAAGAAATAAATTATTAGGGTAGAAAAGTCTTAATAAGATCTTCAAAATTTAGTTTAAAGAACATTTGGTTTTTATAAGGCGACTTTCGTTCTCAAGTTGTAATAAGTAGATTTAACTTTTCGTTCTTATCCGCTGCTAAGAATTTCTTATTATCTAGTAGATCTTAATAACGCTAATAGAACTCGATCCGCACGTTTTCCTTAACTTCAAAACCGTTTTAAACTGTTTTCTAACATCCCGGTTTGACTCGGATTATAGTTGTCTCGTTTTTAAAAGGTCATTTTCTCTTTTCGTACGACCCGAGTTATTCCGAGATGTTACAACTGGTATCAGAGCGGGAGTTTTATTTAGTGTTATTTATCTATATCGATAGACTAACGTTAAAAAAAAAAATTATTAAAATTAATTAACGAGAGTAAAAGGGGTAGACATTAAGGGGATATGATGTGTTGTGCTTTGTGTCTTTAAGCATGATGTCATGGATAACTTGATGAGTGTATGATAGCATTTCTGTGTCTATATCTCTGATGTTTTGAATTATCTATCTTTGTCTGATCTTAGAAATTGATTGCCTTGTTTTCTTTCCTTGTGAGTCAGGAAGTTCGATTATTATTTTTCTCTCATGGATAAAGGAAAAAGACCGGCCGATGAGGGAATTAATACCCGAGAGGAACCCTGGAGAGTTTTAGATAATGCCCCAGCTTGGGCAGAAATAGAGGCTCAGGGAATTTGGGATAGAAAAGAGGGAGAAAGTGATTTGGATTACACCCGACGAATGGAAATGATCTACAAAAAGTCCAAACAGGTGTATGAAAGAATAATGGAAGAGGAAACGAATGCATTGAAAGGGATGATTGACGAGTTTCACCTAGAGCTTGACAGGAGGGTAAGAGCAGTGCAAACTGAGGGTCGGGACGGAGTTGACGTTCCAGAGTCTAGTGGGGCAAGGAGATATAATAATGAGGAGGATGTTCACATAGTAGACCCAGACTCAATGCCATTTATAATCTTCGATGGGTTGGATTTCGAGAGGGATCCAGAGGAGGATCCAGAGGAGGATCCAGAAGAGGACCCGGAGGAGGAGGACCCCGATGAGGACCCAGAAGAGGAATATGAGGAGGAGTTCGAAGAAAATTCTGATGAGGAGCAGGGAGAATTCATGGAGGAGGATCCTTTAGGAGTGGTAGAAGATCCTGATGAGGATAACTTAGGGGATGGATATAATGCTGATGAGGAGGGGGAACTAGCTTATAGAGATGGAATGATGAGTGATGATGATAGTGGGCATATTATTTTAGGGGGTTGGCCGGTGAGGCGAGAGGATCTTATGAGCGAGGAAGAGAGTGAAATCATGATGTGGGTGGAGGAACCACCTGAGCCAATAATTGTAGAGCTTTCTGATTCAGTAGCGCGACTTACTATGAGTGATTCCTTATCTGTGGGGACCCCTTCTGATTCCGATAGCGTGTCTAGCGATGACTCTGATGATGCTGATTTTGACCCTGATCAATACATGGAGGATCGGGACCGCATGGATGCGTCACCTTTATGTGCCTGATTGTTTTTACTTTATTTTGATGATGCATGTGCTTGAGTCGTATGTCTAGTCCCTTAGTAGAATAATTGCGAACAATTTTGTTGGTTAAGTGATTTGGTTGTTTATCTCGGACTTTTGTAGTTTTGAACAATGACTATGTGGGAATTTATACCCCAGTATTCTTTCTAGATTGGAAGTATATGGTTTGTTTGTTTTGAATTTGAATTTCGTTTTTAAAAATATAAACAATTAGAAAGTAGAATTGATTCAGTGTTGTATTTATGGAACAAAAAAAAAAAAAAAAAAAAAAATAGAATAAATCTGATTATAGACTTATTGTTCAACCTTTTTACCTTTAGGGCTACTACCTTGTTTACTTTAGAGCAATAACAGAATGAGTTTTTTTCCTTAAACCTCAAACGCTATAGAAATGTATTTACACACCTTGTTTGAACCTGATGCAGTATACCTGCCATCATGCCACCCTTTTTGAAAAGGTCCGTGCCAAGAGGAAACTCTGATCGCGTGCTTCGAAACCTAGTCAAGGCCCTAGCTGGCGCAAGGAATCCGAGACCGAAATCCTTGGAGGAAAAGGCTTCGTCAATAAGTAAGAGAATAGCCCAGAGTAAACCCTCGACTTATAGTGGAAAAGGTGAACCTTCTATGTTGGAAAACTGGCTGAGAGAATTTGACAAGCTTTTTAGTGTGGTGAGATGTCCTGCTGAGCTCATGGTTGACCAAGCCGCGTTTTTCCTAGTGGAAGACGCTGACTATTGGTGGACACATAGTAAGATGAGGTTGATGTCAGAAAACAACGGTGACTTAAGCTGGGAAGGATTTAAGGGGGCGTTAAGGGACCAATTTTATCCGCCTCATGTTAGGAAGGACAAATCAAATGAGTTTGCTAGGTTCGAAATGGGAAACCTAACGGTAGATGAATATTATCAGAAATTTATGCAATACTTGAAGTTTTGCCCTGACGATGTCCCAACTGAGGGAAAGAAAATACAGCGTTTTGAGTTAGGTCTATCGTATGAGATCCAAAAACACATTGAGACTGATAGATATGATACGTTAGACCAGCTATATAAGAGAGCTGCGCAGATTGGGAATGTTATCAGGAAGGAAAAAGAGAAGTTGGGCCATAGCGGAGAAAAGAGAAAAGAACCCGTGTTTCAGAATGATACGAATGCGAGTAATCAAGTCCAAAATCAATTTAAGAAGCACAAACCGTTTGGAGGCTTTCAGGAGAAAGGTTTCCATTCTGGTCAAAACAGCAAGAATGGGGGAAATTCGAGAATAGAGGCTAGAATGCAGAAGCCTTTGTATGATCGTAATGGGAAGGAAAGAATCTTCAACTGTAGGAGATGCCAAAAGAACCACCCAGGAAGGGACTGCCGGGGTGCGTTAGTGGACTGTTCTTACTGTGGTAAGCCGGGCCATAGATTGTACGAGTGTTATACTCGCATAGGACAACAAGAGTTGCAAGGGGGAAATCATAGAGGTTTCCAACAACAAAGAATCGCTAACGGACGGGGTAGTAATGATGCTGGTAGGGGGAATCACAATGGTGGAAGTTTTGGCCGAAACTTGGGAGGTGCCTCAAACCCAAGGTTTTCGGGGAATAACTCCGGTCTTCAGCAACGACCGGGAAATGCTAGAAACGAGAATTTCTTTTCAAGCCAACGTGGGAATCAAGGAGGTGTTACTACTTCTACCCAGAACGACGGCAGGCTTTCAGCAGTTAACTCGAGGGAGGCAGCGCAGGCGTCGGATGTGGTCATAGGTACGTTCTGTATTAATGAAAAATCCGTTAAAGTACTGTTTGATTCTGGTGCATCATGCTCGTTTGTTTCAAAGTCTAGAGTTAAGGACTTAGAATTGGAAAACCCCGAGGAAACATCTTTTTCAGTCTCTACTCCTTCCGGGAAGATATTTCATTGTAATACGTTGTTCCGTGAAGTGCCGGTTAAGATAGGGAAAGTAAAATTTCCAAGTAATTTATTTTCTCTAGAAATGGATGACTTAAATGTAATACTTGGGATGGATTGGCTAAGTAGATATAAAGCGATAATAGATTGTGAAGAACAGTCAGTGACCTTAAGTGGACCTAGGGGGGAGAAGGTTAAATATAGGAGTCTTCCTAAGGGACCGAGGATAAAAATTGTATCATATTTAAAAGTCAAGAAGTTAATTAAGCAAGGGCAACCGTGGTTTCTGTGTAGTATAAGTAAAGTAGGGGAGCGGGAGTTGCAGCTTGAGAACATTCCAATGGTCTGTGATTTTAGAGATGTTTTCCCAGAAGAACTTCCTGGTATGCCGCCAAGAAGGGACGTGGATTTCTCGATTGATTTAATCCCTGGGACAGGACCGATTTCAAAAGCTCCTTACCGAATGGCCCCAAGGGAGATGGAAGAATTGAAAATCCAATTGGAGGAGTTGTTAGAGAAGAGTTATATAAGACCTAGTGTGTCGCCTTGGGGAGCCCCAGTGTTGTTTGTAAGGAAAAAGGACGGAACGATGCGTCTCTGTATTGATTACAGAGAACTTAATAAGGTCACTGTTAAGAATAAGTACCCATTACCACGGATCGATGATCTTTTTGATCAGTTGCAAGGGGCAGGAGTCTTTTCCAAGATTGATCTGCGGTCCGGGTATCATCAGTTACGCATCAAGCAGGAGGATATTAGTAAATCAGCTTTTAGAACCAGATACGGACACTTTGAATTTACAGTGATGCCTTTTGGGTTGACCAATGCACCCGCAGCATTTATGGGGTTGATGAATCGGGTTTTTAACGCGTACCTCGATAAGTGTGTGGTGGTGTTCATTGATGATATTTTGGTATATTCCAAGAGCCAAGAAGAACATCAAGAACATTTAAGGATAGTCTTGCAGATTCTGCGAGAGAATCAGTTGTATGCTAAGTTTTCGAAGTGTGAATTTTGGTTAGAGCAAGTGGCTTTTCTGGGTCACATTGTTTCTAAGGAAGGAATTTCCGTTGATCCAGCAAAAGTAGCAGCTGTTCGGGATTGGTCTACACCTCGGAATGTTACAGATATCCGGAGTTTCTTGGGATTAGCAGGATACTATCGTCGTTTTGTGAAGGACTTTTCTCGCATCGCTCGTCCACTGACAGCCTTGATGAAGAAGGAAAAGAAGTTCGAATGGACTGAGGAGTGCGAGAAGGCATTTCGGTTATTAAAGGAGAAGTTAACTACAGCCCCTGTGTTGACCTTACCTGAACCATCCTTGGAATACTCTGTCTATAGTGACGCTTCCAAACATGGGTTAGGTTGTGTTTTAATGCAAGATAGAAGGGTGGTGGCGTATGCTTCACGTCAACTAAGGACTCATGAGGTGAATTATCCAACATATGACTTGGAGTTAGCTGCTGTGGTTTTCGCATTGAAAATCTGGCGACATTACCTTTATGGTGTCAAATGCAAGGTCTTTACGGATCATAAAAGTATGCAATTTTTGTTCACTCAATCCGAGTTGAATTTGCGCCAACGACGTTGGTTAGAACTTATCAGTGATTATGATTTAGAGATTTCATATCACGAAGGCCGTGCGAATGTAGTCGCTGATGCTTTGAGTAGGAAATCGAGGCATTCCGTCTCAGCGTTAATAACCTCTGAGGAGTTGTGTAAGGAGTTTGGGAGAATGAACTTGGAGATAATCCAAGAAGGGGAATTGGAAGCCAAGTTGAGTGCCTTGTCTATTCAACCTACCTTTTTCGAAGAGATTATGGCTAAGCAACTGGAAGACCCAAAGTTCATTAAACTTCGGGAGCAGATCAGTGAAGGGAAAGCTGAAGGTTTTACAATTCATGAGGACGGTAGTCTTCGTTTTAAAGGACGGTGGTGTGTGCCGGATGGGTGTAACTCCTTGAAGGAAAAATTATTGAACGAAGCTCATTATTCTAGATACTCGGTTCATCCTGGTGGGGATAAGATGTATCAAGATTTAAAATGCATGTTTTGGTGGTCTGGTATGAAAAAGAATATTGCTGAATTTGTTTCCAAGTGTTTAACGTGTCAAAAGGTTAAGAGTGAACATCGAAGACCAGCTGGGTTACTGCAACCTCTAGAAGTCCCGGTCTGGAAGTGGGATGACATATCTATGGATTTCGTGTTAGGGTTGCCACGAACTAAGGCTGGTAATGATACTCTTTGGGTTATCGTGGATAGGCTTACTAAGTCTGCAAGGTTTATTCCGATGAACTGTAAGTGGGATATGGAACAACTTGCTCGTGCCTATATTCGATACGTTGTTCGATATCACGGAATACCTCGTACTATTATCTCCGATCGTGATACTCGATACTTGTCACATTTTTGGAAATCATTACAGCAGGCTTTGGGAACCACTCTTCTTCATAGTACGTCTTTTCACCCTATGACGGATGGTCAGACTGAACGTGTCAATCAGATACTAGAAGACATGTTGAGAGCAATAGCCATGGAATGGCAAGGTTCATGGGATGAACATTTGGATTTAGTAGAATTCTCTTATAATAACAGTTATCAGGCAACGATTCAAATGGCTCCGTTTGAAGCACTGTATGGTCGTAAGTGCCGTAGTCCTGTATGTTGGGATGATTTTACTGAATCCGTCACCTTAGGACCTGATATGCTTGTGCAAATGACAGAGAAAGTAAAGTTGATTCGCGATAAAATGAAGGCAGCCCAGGATAGACAAAAATCGTACGCCGATCTCCGACGTCGGCCTGATGAGTACGAAGTGGGCGACAAAGTTTTACTCCGTGTGTCTCCGATGAGAGGTGTGGTTCGTTTTGGTGCTCGTGGGAAGTTGAGCCCGCGTTTCATTGGCCCCTATGATATTGTGGAGCGGATTGGGAAGTTAGCTTACCGGTTAGCGTTACCTAATGCGTTGGGTAAGGTTCATGACGTTTTTCATATCTCCCAGTTAAAACGTTATGTTGCGGCTTCTTCGCATGTCTTAGACCCGGAACCGTTAGAACTTGATGAAAGCCTCACCTATGAAGAGCAACCTGTCCAGATTTTAGATAGAAAGGTTCGCAGTACTCGGCGAAAGGATGTTGCAATGGTTAAGGTTTTATGGTCCAATCATCGGTCACAAGAGGCAACTTGGGAAACAGAAGCGTCAATGCGAGAGAAGTATCCGCATCTTTTTCCTCAGGTTAGTAAGTTACGGGGACGTAACTTTTTAAGGGGGTAGGAAGCGGTAGGATTTTTGCGCGCTTTGAGTTACTTTGATCTATTTCTTTTGTTGTGTGCTTGTTTTATCGTTTTTTTTTATGTGTGATTGTGTGTGTTTTGTGTTTGATGGGTGCGTGTTTTGTGTTTGTACGTTGAGGTTTTGGGGTCAAAACCTTTTTAAGGGGGGTAGTCTGTAACACCCCGATATTTTCCCGATATATTAAATGATTTGCTAGTAATATTATTATTTTTATTATTATTATTCTTTTTAGAAAAAATATATTTCTTTTTATTATTTATTTTGTTAGTAAGTTAAATCATGAGACTTCAACTTTTAAGGCAATTAAAATCATTTTAAGTCCAAATCTTTTCCTAATCTATCTTTAATTTCAAAAAAAAAAAAATAAATAAATAAATATAAAAATGGGAATGTGTATGGGTGGCCGGCCATAGGGTGAATATTGGGAAGATTGTAACTTCCATTTTGGCTATTGAATGATTAAGGAAATTATGATCAATAAAATCTCATAAATCCCTTAATTTATTCCTTTCCTTATTCTTTTCCTTACTCCTTTCCTTACTCCTTTTCATTTCAAAATCAATTGCAAGTAATGAAAACACTCTCAAATTTTCTCTAAGTTCCACACGCCTAATATCATCCATTTGGTTCATAAAATTTTGGTGTTGTTCTTGAGCAATTGTAAGTAATTCTTAACCTAGTTTTATTTTTAAGTTTTAATTTAAATTTCCATGATGTTTATGTGTGTTATTTTATAGTTTGTGAGTTGTTCATGATTTAAAATTTCATGTGTGGAAGTATGATGTTTTTCTATCTAAATTTAATGTATGGGTTTAGGGTTTTAGATATGTTTACATGTGTAAGAAGAATTGTTTGATGAATGATTGAAAAAAAATATATATATATATGTATATACATAAAAAAAAAAAAATGGTTGCTCATATAAAAAAAAAATATATGTGGTGATGGAAATTTATTTTTATTTTTATTGATAAATAGTGGAGATTTATAATGTTGGTAGAGAAATATACATGTATATGTGTGGTGTGTTTGTGTGTGTAAATTGGTGTAAAAAGAATTTTATTTTTGAGAAAAATATAAATAATTAATTAAAATTTATTTTTGGATGTGATCATGGAAATTATGTAAATTTTATTGTTTAGATTTATTAGGGAATAAAGCATTGAAATTTATATTTTTGTGATAAAAAAAAATGAAATCCCGTAGGTTTTGAAAATAGTGGAAAAATTGTGTTTTTGGAGCATTTTTGGCTTTGAAATTAAGTTAAAAATATTTATACTATGTTATAAATTATGAAAATTGGTAACCGGGGGTTTTGACGCCTTCCGGACGCATCGGTGAAGTCGGATTTTCAGTTTGACAGTCTTAAGATGAGTTTCTGGACAGATTGTATAGGCTGTCCAGTTTTGTGTTTATACCATGTTATAGTATGTGATGGATGTTCATGTTGTGTGTAGCATTCTAGGTATGGATGTGATTGTATATGTGTGTTGTGTATGATTTGAGGAAAATGTGTATGTGTGCTTATTTCCCGAATACGATTGAACCTTGTAGGAAGTCGATTCGTGACCGGGAACTGATTAAGACGCTTGCGAGTTGGTTATCTTGCTTAAGGTATGTACACGCAGCGTGGTTCGCATTAGTCCGATGTATCATGTATTAATGATACCCGAAAGTAAGGCATGGGTATATAGAACGAATAATGTTATCGTTCGAATCAATAATTTTATACATTGTTATGATAAGTAGAGGTAGTATGTCCTCACTAACTTAAAAGTGGACGTAGTATGACGTCAATCTTTATATATTGTTTTGATAAATGGAGGTAGTATGACCTCACTAACTTAAAAAGTGGACGTAGTATGACGTCAATTGGTGGAAAAGAATTACTCGCGGTATATGAGGGCATTATGAGCCACCGCGGGGGTATGCATACTTAACTATAGACACCGAAGTAAGGCGAGTGTGTATGGTAGAGGCTTGCTTAGGGGTTAGCTCCCCCTAATGTATTGTCTCACTTATGGAGTTTGGAGTGTACCGGCAGTATGGCTGGATAGTACAGCAGTATGGCTGACTAACTTTTACATGAAAATAAATATTCTTAATAAGCATGATCGAAGCGTACGGTTCTGTGACTTGTTAGCTAATTAATTAAAACTTTCTCTTGTGTTATTATTTATTGGTATGCGACGTTCGCTGACGTGTGCTTTTGGTCTTAACGACCCTGCGATGATGTTGTGTCTTATCTGGGCAATGACTAGCAGTAAGTTAAGTTGCAGGTCTGGGGAGTGAGGATTGTCCCTTGAAGAAATAAATTATTAGGGTAGAAAAGTCTTAATAAGATCTTCAAAATTTAGTTTAAAGAACATTTGGTTTTTATGAGGCGACTTTCGTTCTCAAGTTGTAATAAGTAGATTTAACTTTTCGTTCTTATCCGCTGCTAAGAATTTCTTATTATCTAGTAGATCTTAATAACTCTAATAGAACTCGATCCGCACGTTTTCCTTAACTTCAAAACCGTTTTAAACTGTTTTCTAACATCCCGGTTTGACTCGGATTATAGTTGTCTCGTTTTTAAAAGGTCATTTTCTCTTTTCGTACGACCCGAGTTATTCCGAGATGTTACACATACATACATACATACATACATACTGTAGAAATACTAATGGATGATCGAATGCAACAAGAGGGGGGGGGGGGGGGTGAATTGTTGTGTAGTAGGTTTAAGATTTTTGCCTCTAATTTTTTGCGGAATTATATTAAGTAAAGGACAAAACTTAAACTTAAAAACGAAAAGAAAAATAATAAAGGAGACAAAGATTTTACGTGGAAACCTTCTTGGCCTAATAAGAAGGAAAAACCACGACCCCTCGGGATTTCAAAATTCTCACTATGTTAAGGCAATTAGTTACAATTACACATAACAATGTTTTGCTTCACTTGAAGCTTCTCAATTCTCTAAATGCTTTACTCAAAGCTTCTCTACTTAGGCTCACTTCTCTTCTCTTCTCTTCTCTCCTTCTCTTTCTCTTCTCATGTTTCTATTCTCTATTCCCTTAGACTTCTCATAAGTCTAATTACAACAAATCACACATCAACCCTTACAAGGCCATTTCTCAAGAGGATAAGAATTAAAATAATTACTTAAGAAAAATATAATAAATTAATTGGCATTGGAAAACTGAAAATATTTTTCTTAAGATGATCTCCCTTTAATGGACACTCTTGAATCCTAAAAGGATTGATTTTTGATTCGAGCAAAGTCCCTTCTATTTATAGAGGGAACAGCCAGCAGTTACCATAAGCATAACGTCCACTATCTCACACATACCTCCACTACCCCCACGTTCTCAAAACAAAAGGTGGTGGAATTATGAAAGTGTCCGGCTGTTATTTGCTCAAAGAAAAATCAGTTTCCTTAATGCTAAAAATAGCATAGGAGTTTAAAACATAAGATCCTAAAAAATAGGAGATCTAAATCTAATTAAGAAAAAGTCTTGGGCTATTTTTAGAAAACCTAAAAATAGATTTGCCAATTAACTTACTAATTAATTTAAGCAATTAAATTAATTCTAAACCATTACATCAACTTAAAAACAGAAAATAATTAATTCGCAATTTTTCAGTCGATGCTATTCTTCAGACCTGCTACGTAGGAACAGTGTACTGTCTCCAGCTTCAACTTTCGTCAGAACTTCAACTCTAGGAACAGCAGACTGTTTTCCAGAGCAATTGCCCAACTTCTTGGATATTTGAGACATGTACTTCTTCCACGAATCAAGTCATAGGCTTCATCAACGATTCACATTAAATCGGATATATACCTACAAAACAATCTCTAAAATATGTTTGTTTATTTAAAAGTAAAGTCATCATCAAAACCTTAAGAGGCCAACAAATTCCCCCTTTTTGATGATGGCAAACTTTATAAACAAACTTAAGTGAAATAGAGTAAAACAAAATTCATAGAGCATACTAGAGATTAAAGTAACTCTAATTAACTTAGCAAATCAACTTGTTAGAATATAATTTACCAAGCATTCATAAACGAACAGTTTACTCTAAAATATCAAATATTTTTCAAAAAGTTTTTAAAATTAATTAACTTAAAACTTAAATGAAATAAACTAAGTTAAACGAAAATAAATAAAAACTAACATAACGAAAACTATAATAAACCTAATAATAATAAACATAACTTATTAAGTATTTTCACAGAATCAAATATTCATGAGGACTTCATGAGAACTTCAACAAACTTAGCAACACAGATGATCACTAAACTAGCATAAACACAGCAGCACACATATCATTCATAAGAATCAATATAAATCAACAAGATATGTAACTGTGTATTCACTGCTCCTGTTAAGTTTGTACAATAATCTTCCCCCTTTTGACATCAATCAAAAAGAATTGGGAGTTATCAAATCTCAGCACAAACCATATAGATTTGTTAGTGATGAAAACAACAAACAACAATAATTAAAGCAAGTGCTATGAACAATGATTAAAACCTGCATAGAATTAATTGTTACAGACCATAGAAAATAAAAACAAAGAAAAGTAGCAATTGTTCAAAGTTACAACAACCATGTACCCCAGATGATACAAGGCAAAAAGAGAAATTGTTTGATAAGTGATACCGCCAACAAATTTTTTAAACCAGAGGGAGAGGGTTCAAGGGTCAGTCTCTTCATCAATGTACTCAGTCTGCACCTCCACTGTGTCCAGCTTGGCACCAAGGCGTTGTTCCATTTGGTTTAGCTGATCCACAATTGAAGCAAGCGAGACACGAGTTTCATCCTGAAATGCAATGAATTGAGACTGTAGATCAAGGAGCTTGGAAAGAATGGAATGTAAGGTAACTGCAGGAACAGAGTCAAAGTTAGTACAGCCAATATTGGGTGAAGTGTGTGATTGTGGTGGTGGTGTACACGGGATAGGTGATGGTGGTGGTGATGGAATTTGATGTGGTGGTGAATTGGCTGGCTTGGGAGAGGTAGGTTCATCAGGTGTGGGCTCAGGGATGGTGTCAGATGGTGTTTCATCAACCAAAGTAGCCTTGCGTTTCGAGGCCAACCTCCTACTCTTCCTTTGCATTGACTTAGCCTTTTTCCTCAGAGCTATCACAATCTCTTCATCACTTGTATCATTACAAAGATTGTGATGAGCCTCTTCTCCTAAGGCTCTCTCCTGTTCTGCTTCCCCCTTACTAGGTTCTCCATCCTGTTCCCCTTTTTCTTTTGTTTCAATATGGTCAGTGGGAACAGACTCTTGCTCCTTTTCCTCTTTTTCTTCCTGATCTCTCTCTCTCAATTTTTCTTCTTCTTTTTCAATATCTTCCTCATCAGATTCTACTTCAACAACCCCCTCATGCATCAATACCCCCTCATCATTCAATTTCAAATGCAAATTTTGTAAACATTTAGCACCAATTTTCATATTGGGACCCATTGGGAATTCCAACCCTTCCAATGGGACCTCAAACTTCCTAAAAATCCATGTTAGCAACCCTCCATAACCAATAAAACTTTTCTTTTCAATACAGTCTGATAAATGAGAGATCATCAACGAAGGAAAATTTATTTTAATATGTTTTTCCATGCAGTAAATCAAGGTGGCATCACGCAAACTCACTTGACTACGTTTTGAGTTTCGTGGTAAGATAAATCTGCGAGCAACATTGTACAACAATTTATGCATAGGGGACAGAACATTGTGACTGATCTTCCCCTTTTTATCAATTCCTAAAAATTTAAAAATTGTTCGTTCATTGATGCCTGAAAATGCAGTCTTTGACCCAATATGATATGTATCAAAACCAACATTGGGAACATTAAACCATTCCCCTAATAATGCGCTGTTAAATTCAATTTTAACAGTTTTAACAACACTAGTACACATACCGCCATCATTAGAGAAATTTACAATAAATTCTCTCATTAGGTTTGGAAAAATTGAATTGCAACTGAAATTTGACATTAACAGTTCCCATTCTTGATACTGTAAAATCTCATGCAATCTAGGAAAGTTCGTAGAATCATACCAATATTTGTCCAACCCGAACCCTACAGTCATCTCCTTTGAAACTTCTTCTGCGCTGTTTGGATCAACCTGCTTCGATCGCTTAACTACTCTAGAAGATGAACCACCTGTTGACATTTTTCTTTTGGTACTAGTGGGTTCAGTGGAGTGTTTTGGTGATTCTTGTGTGGTTTCAGTTGGTGTGGGTGGTGCATCTTGCAGTAATGGTGGTGGAAGTACTACTCTTAGTGGTTTTGGTTGATCGGGCATACAGGATTTGGGAGTTTTCTTGCCTGATATAGAGGATTTGGGGGTTTTCATTTTTGAATTTTGAAGGTTTTGAGAGAGGAAGAAGGACGGTTCTTGAGTGAGAGATTGAGAGAAGGTTTGGGAAGGTGACGTGAAGCAGGGGTTTTTAAATTATTGAAGTGACGGTTACTCCTCCAAGTCCCATCTCTTTATTGCTTTGCATTACTTGAGTGAAGAAGAACCGTTTTCCCAAAAGCTCTCAATTTAAGTTGACCGTAAAAAAATGTGAAATATGAATAAAATATAAAATAGGAAATAAAGAAATTAATTATGATTTTATGAATTATTATGAAGAAAATAATGAACATATTGCTTTGGTCTGTTTGAATTAACAACATGCAAATGTAAAAACATTCATAGTACAAACTTTATTACGTGTTTACTTGATCCATGCAATAATTGATTTTCAATCAAAATATTGAGATTGATTCCTGACTTTTTCATTCTCATGATGCTTCAATGGGAAATATATGCAACTAACTTTAGTGGAGCTTGATCATACCAAGTTCCAATCTCATTTTTTCATATTGTTCCCTAGGAAGTGGTTTGGTCAGAATATCTGCAACTTGTTCATTTGTGTTAACATGCTTCAGTACAATATTTTTGTGTTCTACGTTATCCTTAAGAAAATGATGTCTAATATGTATATGTTTAGCACGTGAATGATGCACTGGATCTTTAGATATACATATGGCACTAGTATTATCACAATAAATAGGAATGCATTCAACTTTAATACCAAAATCTCTAAGTTGCTGTTTTATCAAAAGCATTTGGGAACAGCAAGCTGCTGCTGCTACGTATTCAGCTTCTGCAGTGGATAATGCAACTGTGTTTTGTTTCTTGGAACTCCATGAAACTAAACATGAGCCAAGATATTGTACCATACCTGATGTACTTTTTCTATTAACAAGATCACCTGCATAATCCGCATCACTAAAACCTTTTAAATCATAAACATCACTTTTAGGATAAAATAGGGACAAGTCGTCTGTTCCCTTCAAATATCTCAAAATTCTCTTTACTGCCGTGAGATGTGATTCTTTAGGACTTGATTGAAATCTAGCACATAAACCAACACTAAAAGAAATAGCAGGTCTACTTGCAGTTAGATACAATAAAGAACCTATCATGCCTCTATACATGGTTTGATCTACGTTAGTTCCATTTAGGTCTTCATCTAGTCTAACATTGGTAGCCATAGGTGTGTGGTTGGATTTAGAATTGTTTAGTCCATATTTCTTAAGAAGTTCTTTAATGTATTTTTGTTGATGAATAAAAATACCATTTTCAGTTTGTTTAATTTGCAAACCAAGAAAGAAATTTAATTCTCCCATCATGCTCATTTCAAATTCTATACCCATAAGGTTAGCAAATTCTTTACATAACAGATCATTAGTAGCGCCAAAAATAATATCATCAACATAAATTTGAACAACCAAAATATTAGAACCTTTATTCTTAAAGAACAAGGTTTTGTCGATTTTTCCTCTTATAAAGTTATTTTGAATCAAAAACTTTGAAAGTCTTTCGTACCATTGCCTAGGAGCTTGCTTCAAGCCATATAGGGCTTTGTCAAGCTTGTAGACATGATTAGGACAAGAGGTATTTTCAAAACCTGGGGGTTGTTCCACAAAAACTTCTTCATCAAGATAACCATTCAAAAAAGCACATTTCACATCCATTTGATATAGTTTAAAATTCATAAATGCAGCAAAAGAAATTAAAATTCTAATGGCCTCTAACCTTGCTACCGGAGCAAATGTCTCGGTATAATCAATACCTTCTTGTTGATTGTAACCTTTAACCACGAGTCTAGCTTTATTTCTAACAATTATTCCATGCTCATCAAGCTTGTTCCGAAATACCCATTTCAAACCAATAACTTTCTTGTTTTTCGGTTTGGGTTCCAAGTGCCACACTTTATTTCTTTCAAACTCATTTAATTCATCTTGCATGGCAACTATCCAATCGGAATCCTTCAAAGCTTCCTCGTGATTTTTAGGTTCAAGTGATGATAGGAACGCAAAGTGTGCACAAAAGTTTCTCAATTGAGATCTAGTTTGTGTTCCCTTATTTATATCACTTACAATTGAATCAAGAGGATGATATCTTTGATACTTCCAAGGTTTAGGCACAAATTCTCTTGAAGGAACAGTAGCATGTTCTTGTTCAGCAACTTGATTGACATTCTGTTCAGCTACTGGATCATTTTGCTCATCTGTGGGAACAGCTGGATTGGGAACAGTCTGCTGGTCCTGTTGTGCTGGCAGTTTCTGGATTTGGTCAGTTTCTTCTGCCTCTTCTTGTATCGACTGTTCGCTTACTGTTCCTCGATCTTGCACTTTTATTCCTTCATCTTCATCTTCCAAATTTGCAAGACCTATTTTAATATTACTTGTTTCCTGTTCACTTGTTGAAAAGTTAGTTTCATCAAAGATTATGTGAACAGACTCCTCTACACACATTGTTCTCTTATTATAAACTCTGTAAGCTTTGCTTTGTGATGAATAACCTAGAAATACTGCCTCATCACTTCTTTCATCAAATTTACCTATGTTTCGTTTTCCATTCACATGAACAAAACATTTGCATCCAAATATACGAAAATAGGAAATATTTGGTTTAACACCTTTGAGCAATTCATAGGGTGTCTTTGAAGTGATTGGTCTAATTAGTACACGATTTAATGTATAGCATGCAGTATTAACGGCTTCTGCCCAAAAATTCCTAGGTAGACCACTAGCAATCAACATGGTCCTTGTCATTTCTTCTAAAGTCCTATTTTTCCTTTCTACCACACCATTTTGTTGTGGTGTTCTAGGTGCGGAAAAATTGTGATTTATGCCATGTTCATTGCAATAATTCATGAAGTTTGAATTTTCAAATTCATTTCCATGATCAGACCTAATGTGAACAATTTGATTATTGGTAGATTTTTGTGTTTTATTAGCAAAGGAAACAAACTCATCAAAAGCTTCATCTTTGCTTGCCAAAAATAAGGTCCATGTGAATCTACTATAATCATTAACAACAACAAATACATACTTTTTGCCACTACGGCTTTGTGTTCTCATTGGTCCACATAAATCCATATGAATTAATTCTAATGGTCTAGTGATAGTCACAACGTTCTTTGATTTAAAGGATGACCGCACTTGTTTTTCTTTAGCACAAGGATCACAAACTTCATTTTTAAGAAATTTTATTGCAGGTAATCCTCTTACTAGGTCTTTTGATCTTAAGGAGTTAATCAATGAATAACTAGCATGACCTAGACGCTTGTGCCAAAGAAGTGGGTCTTCTTCAATAACACTTAAACACGTTAGACTGTTTCTGGGAACAGTGTCCAGGTCCACCACATAGGTGTTCCCTTTTCTGATTCCCACCAGCACAGGGTCTCCTGTACTGTTCCTAGAAATTATGCATTTTTCAGAAGTAAACTTAACAGAGTTACCTTTGTCGCAAAATTGAGAAATACTTAACAAATTGTGTTTTAAATTCTCGACTAAAAATACATTATCAATGGCATGGGAACTAGACCTTCCAACCTTTCCTTTGGCGATTATCTCACCCTTCATGTTGTCACCGAAGGTTACTGTTCCCCCATCATAGGCTTCAAGTGAGAGAAATTTAGATTTGTCACCCGTCATGTGCTTGGAACACCCACTGTCGAGATACCATGAGTTGTTCCCCCTCACTTGAACCTGCAAAGCAAATTAGTGGTTAGGTGCAGGAACCCATTCATCCTTGGGTTCCTTGTCGACAATATTTGAATCACATTTCTTAATCCTTATACGTTCGACATAATTTTTATTTGCTTTGACATGCTGTTCCCTCTTTATACATTGATGTTTTAGGTGTCCACTTTTACCACAGAAGGAACAGACTTTACTACTAGGGAGATCTACGTAGAACTTTTTCTTTTTATCATTCCTCATATAGCCTAGACCTTCTTTACTTTTGGTTTTAGCATTTAGAATCCATTTGGGAATTTCATTGATTTTCCCTTTTCCTCTTAAGTTTATTTTATTTTTCAAATTTTCATTTTCAATTTCGTAGGATTCTAATTTTGATTTCAACTTTTGAAATTCAGTGCTAACCACGTGAGTGGTTTTATCATTTTCAACCGATTTTAATCCTAACAATTTGCTTTGATTCAATTCAATATTAAGAGTGATAAATTCCTGTTTTAATTTCTCCAACTGCTCTTTCAAAATGATATTCTTATCTAGCAAATCAAAAAATTTACTTTGCACATCGATTCTAAAGGAGTTTAGATATGAGATATGATCTTCACTTAAGTTAAGATCTTTCTCAATTTGGAGACACTTAGCTGTTTTTTCATCTAGCTTTTCTTGTGTCTCTAAAAGCAGTTTGATTAGTTTATTCTTACTTATGTTGGACAGATGTTTAGGAGATGGACCAGAAGACATTACCTCTTTTTCTTTGGATTCTTCATGAGATGCCATGAGACATAGGTTTGCTGTTTCCTCTTCCATTGTAGCTTCTGTCTCAGCCTCGCTCTCCGTATCTCCCCAAGCTGCTATCATTGCTTTTCTAAAATCTGTTTTGAAGTTTCCCTTCTTATATTGTCTTCCAACTTCTCTTGCTTTTCCCTTGCCCTTCTCATTTTTCCATTGAGGGCAATCCTTGATGAAGTGTTCAGTGCTCCCACACTTATGGCATTCAAAGTTTGTCTTCAAGTTTGGTGTTCCCTTCTCTTTGTTATTTCTTTGATTTCCATATCTTCTGTTCCTGAAGAATTTTTTGAATTTTCGAGCCAACAGTGCTGCTTCCTCTTCACCAGTTTCTGATTCATCGCTATCATCTGCTGCTAGAGCCAGTCCTTTGTTTCGGGAACTGTCAGCTGTTCCCAAATGCAATTCATGGGTCATGAGAGAACCAGCCAGCTCTTCCAAATTAAACTTGGTGAAATCTTTGGACTCCTGGATGGCTGTTACCTTTGCTCTCCAGCGTTCGTCTTGAGGAAGACTCCTAAGTACTTTTCTAACTTGTTCATCAACGGGAATGATTCTACCAAGAGAGACTAACTCATTCGTAATATTTGTGAACCTAGTGAACATTTCTTGAATGTTTTCCCTAGGTTCCATTACGAATCTTTCATATTTGGACATTAGCAAGTCAATCTTGGATCTCTTTACTTCACTAGTACCTTCATGGGTAACTTCGAGCAGGTCCCAAATCTGCTTAGCGGTTTTGCAACCCATAATTCGATTGTGCTCATTTGGACCAAGCCCACAGTGAAGTAACTTGATAGCAAGAGCGTTCATCTCCATCTTTTGAAAATCTTCTTTTTCATATTCAGTGATTGGTTTTGGAACAGCTTCATTGTTGGAGTTGATGGTCGTCACCTCAAAGTCTCCAATTTCAATGACTCTCCAAACTTGATAGTTTTCGGCCTTTATGAAGATTTCCATTCTATTTTTCCAGTAAGTATAGAATTTCCCATCGAACATGGGTGGCCTTTGTGTGGAGTACCCCTCTTCCATGCGCTCGTTCATCTTCAACATCTTTCCAGGGAACAGGATTCTGCTCTCAGGGTTTCCTGATTAAATGAGGAACAGGGCTCTGATACCAATTGTAGAAATACTAATGGATGATCGAATGCAACAAGAGGGGGGGGTGAATTGTTGTGTAGTAGGTTTAAGATTTTTGCCTCTAATTTTTTGCGGAATTATATTAAGTAAAGGACAAAACTTAAACTTAAAAACGAAAAGAAAAATAATAAAGGAGACAAAGATTTTACGTGGAAACCTTCTTGGCCTAATAAGAAGGAAAAACCACGACCCCTCGGGATTTCAAAATTCTCACTATGTTAAGGCAATTAGTTA
>NC_080053.1:19081737-19144237 GCF_026212465.1 Amaranthus tricolor
CATTAAAACACATTTTCATATATTTTTTATTCAACCCAACATTAAAAATTATTATAATTGTTTAGGATAAGAAAAAAAAAAAGAATTTTTTATTATAGAACGACATATATTTTAGATTGTTTCTTAGGCAGTATATTATATGATTATATGAAAATATGATGTTTATAATAAAAGCTAGCATGAATTTATAGTCACCATAAAATTTAAACAGTTAATGTTTAGCCTTTATATTTACACTATTATTATAAGTAGAGATGGCAACGGGTTGGACTCGACTTGGATTATACATATTCCGACTTTGCTCCGGATTTTAGTTTTTTTTTTTTTTCAGTCCACCTCCGCTCGGATTCGGATTATGCATACTTCAAGTTTGCCCCGACTCGGACTCTCGGACCTCCAACGGAGTCGGATACGGAGTTGGATTATTATCAAACTTTATCGTTGTGATATTATACTAATGATTTAAAGCATACAAAGTTAACAAAATATATTTTTCAAAGACAATTTAACAAAAAAATATGTACTTTGAATTCAAGTTTAACATGAGAAATATTCCTAATACTACAATTTAACAAAATTTTCTCGCATTTTGGTTTGGCGTATTTTATTTCTCTTGATCTGATTTTTCGTATTTTGATTGATTGATCTAAATAAAAATACCAAGTAGTTTTTCAAAATCGAAAATTACAATTAGTATGAGAGAGAGCTTGAATTAGTCACGTCTAGAGTTTTAAAGGAAACAAAGTGTTGGGTTAAAAGTCAAATTCAAAGTCGGATTTCCTTCAGGGTCGGAGTCGGATCGAAGTGTCGGATTTTTAATAAGGTCCAACTCCGGTCCGTCTCTAACTCGGATTCGAATCGTGAAGTCGGAGTTGGAGTTGGATAACCTTTTCCTCGGACTCGAATCGGATTATTTTTCTCGGATCGAGTCGGACTAGGGTTGGATTTGGACTAAATTGTCATCCCTAATTATAAGGTTGATTGTGATTGTAAATGACTATAATTTTTCGTCAATCAAAACTAGACCTGGGAAAATTTGATCCGACCCGAAAATGAACCCGGGACCCGACCCGACAAAACCCGAACCCGACCGACCCGAAAGCGACTTAATCCGAAACATGACCGACCCGATAATTACCCGACTGAAAATGACCCGACCGAAAACCGACCCGTTTTGACAAATTTAATATCAATTTTTAGAGTAATTTCAATGTTAGAATTCATTTCAAATAAAATTTTAGTTTTCAAAGTATCTCAACATATTGAGTATATCACTTGAACCCTAAAACTCATCAATAGATCTCAAAAAACACGTATATAACGTCTTTTTAGCCATCGTAATTATTTTTCTTTAAAAACAGGACGTTATAATCATCTTAATTGAATACATGTATCTTGTTAAATCAGTCAAATGAGTTTTTAATTCTTCTACATTTCAGTAAGCAAATCAATATAATTTATACGAACGTTTCGCACGTTTGAATGAGCTTTTCAAAAAACGAATGTCGCTACCCTAAATTATAAAACGCGTATCTTATAAGACGAAATAAGTACTTAGTTAGTTGTATATCTTTCCAACATGAAAATTGTGAAGATAATTTTAACGTCATTTTTATCTAACGTTACAATTATAATAAACAAAATAACTTTTATAAAGCGCGTATCTTACAAGTCTTTTCAAAATAAGTATTAATTCTCCTATTTTTCTTGCACTTAAATGAACCTGACATACCAACTATTTTTTGAAAATCGTACATGTAATTTCTCTAATGATTTTTTTTAGACATTTTAATGATTTTTTTTTATGTTGAATTAGTCGATTGGATATTCTAATGTTTTTTGGTAACCCGTTGGGTCAATCCGAACCTACCCGAAACCCAGAGTGATCCGACCTGAAACTGACCTGATCCGAAACTGACCCGACCCGAAAATGACCCGACCGAAATTGATCTGACCCAAAACCCGACCGACCGACCGTTTTCCCAGGTCTAATCAAAACTATCCGGGATTATTGAAAAATAGTACATAAAATATTTTATATACTTTTAGACAACAATACTAACAAGAGACTCCATGGCCCAATGGATAAGGCGCTGGTCTACGGAACCAGAGATTCTGGGTTCGATCCCCAGTGGAGTCGTATTACGTTTTTGAAATTATTCCCTATAGAATAACTACGATGTAGAAACATCACTGTGAAAGCCCAAAATTCGCAGGCAACTCTAAAATGAAACATTGAACAAAATAAGTTTTTTATTTTTTTATTTTTAGAAAAATCTCCGGATAAACATATTTTCTAAAGTAAGTGTGTACTGTAACACCTCATTTAATATCTATCTGATTAGGCTAAGGTGCTATTAACTGTACTCCAAATTTACACTTTAATAAATCTCTAAAATGAACTATAAATGTAAAACTTAACTTTAATAAATAAATTAATGTGAACTTAAAATCAAATATAAATAAACTCAAAGATACCTACAACCCCATAAAAGAATAAATCTCAAATGCTAACCCTTATTTCTTGTCTTAAAACCCAATAATTTGTCAACTATTAGTAAAATTCAATACTACACCAAAGCTACTACGAATTCATAAAATAAATACTATGATATATTACGTCACTCCGCGATATCTCCACTTATCAATCGTCAGCTCCTGCAATTTACCTGCAATCTAAAATCAAAACGAAAAGGTGTCAACCACAGAAGATTGAGCGAGTAGACATACCTTATGTAAAATATTGTTTAATATTTTTCATTAAAACATACTTTTACAAACAGGGAGAAGAGAATAACACATAATATAAAAACAAAAATCCTAAACCTTCGTGCACACTAAGTATCTAGTTGAGAGGATACTCCATAGCTCTAGGGCTATGTCTCTCTCGGGTGAAGCTAGCTAATTTCTCAATGGTAACTCGCCTCAAAATATAGCAAAAACTCAAATGTCTCCTGCTTACAATATCATATCAAGGACGATAGACCAATGGTCTTTTAAGTATCACACTACATAACAAATCAACAATATCAAATATGTAATTTTCGTGTCAAAATTCAAGTATTGCTTATATTGTACATAATAGAAAATTAGACTGGCTAGTCACTTTTGGAAGAGAGGCATTATCCACAGCTCAGTTGTCGGGTGTTGGTCACAAACAACTATTAAGATTAACAAAAGGGTTCTTCTATGAAGTCCTCTCCTGATCCAAACAATAATATCAGTTACGGAGTTCTTGTAGAGGAAAACTCTTTGTCGCACATTGGTGGGATAAGGATGCTTTACTTGTTTTATATATTGGAAGAAAAGGATTTTGTCCCACATTGGTGGGAGAAGTAAGTTTTGCTTAATTTATAAGTGTGTGTTTATACTTTGATATTTGAAGTGCTTTCCTCTTTGTTGTGGGCTAGAAAGGGGCTTCCCCACGCGCGCCGCCGCCGTCCGGCCGGCTCGGATCGTGACACGTGCGCGGTGGGGTGTGGTCACTCTTTGGGCCGAGTTGTAACTGATGTTCCAGTTTTATGAGATCGATCAATTACAAAGCCTACAACGTCTTTTTTTGACTTCGTCTTGTAACTGCTGCTTGATTTCCTCCATGACTTTAATTCGTGGCTTGATTTTCTCCAGCAGTTACAAATTCTTTTTCTTTAAATTGCTGGTTTTCGTGGCTTTTCAAACACATAGAAAAACCCTTTCTTCTTCTTCCTTTCTATAATCTTCTGTTTTCCTAAAAATTGTTCTGAGCATATTGTGAGTTCCTAATCTCTCTTTTTGAGTGCACATTAAGAGAGATCGCTGTGTTAAATCTTGGGGGGCAACGCCAATTCCGATTGCACCATAGTCGGGGCGAATTTTGCTTCTAAGACAGTGTTCCTAACACGTCACAGCGTCTTATATACATTAAAGAAATCGGCCCACATTTCATCTTGTTTTTCTGATTTTACAGTATTTTCATCTAACAATTTAGAAGCAAAATTAGACTGCTGTAATTTCAGATCATGGACTTTTCGACCACCAAAACCCTACCCGATCTTTCTAAGCTTGAGCCCCTTGATGGGACTAACTATAAACGTTGGTCTCAAAAACTGTTAATATTCTTCGAACAATTGGAGGTCGATTATGTCCTTGTTCGAGACTGTCCAGTTCACCCGCAAGCCGGAGATTCCAATGCTGCTTCATCTTCTGTCATAGACGATCTAATCACTAAATATGAGAAGCATAACAAGTTCGTTCGAGGACATCTTCAGAGTCACATGTCCAACCCGCTATTCGATCTCTTCATAAACAACAAATCTGCCAAGTCTGTGTGGGAGACTCTTGAGAAGAAATATGGGAATGATGATGCGGGAAAGAAGTACGCAACGGGAAAGTGGCTCAAATTCCAGATTGTTGATAACAAGCCTATCATGGACCAAGTTCATGAGTACAAGAACCTAGTTGCTGACATTCTGGCCGAGGGTATGAAGATGTGCGAGGTGCTGCAGGCCAACGTTCTAATCGAGAAGCTTCCTGATTCGTGGTCAAATTACCGCAATCATCTCAAACACAAGAAGAAGGATATGTCACTTGAAGAGCTAGTCGGTCATATGAAGATTAAAGAAGCCAACCGCCTTAAGGATAAGGATTCTTCCCCTTATGAACTTTCTGTTAAAGCTAACATTGTGGAATCTTCTGTTTCAAAACATGACAGGTTTAACAAACAAAACAAAGTTTCTGCACATGTCAAAAGAAACCAAAACCAGAAACAGCTTGGAGTTCAAAACAAAAGAAATAACCACTTTAAGAAAACCAACAAATCAAAGAAGGAAAAATGGTGGCTGCTATTTCTGTGGGAAGCAAGGCCACAAGGCATGGCAATGCTACAACCGCAAAGATGCATCCAACAACGGGCAGAAATCAGACCAGAACAAGAACCAAGCCCACATTGCTTAAGAATCTGATGATGTCATTGCTGCCGTAGTTTCTGAAATCAACCTTGCGGGCAACAAAGCCGAATGGGTCGTTGACACCGGAGCCACCAAGAATTTATGTTCGGACAAAGACCTGTTTATCGAGTTCCATGAATTTGCCAAAGCTGATCAGGTGTTCATGGGCAATTCTAGCAGTTCCGAAGTTCTCGGTAAAGGAAAAATTCTTCTTAAATTAAATTCTGGAAAATCTTTGTCTTTGCAAAATGTGTTGTATGTCCCTTCTCTTCGTAGAAATTTAATTTCTGGTGCACTTCTTAACAAGGCTGGTGTGAAACTTGTTTTTGAAGGCGATAAGTTAGTGTTATCTCGTAATAGGGAATTTGTTGGGAAGGGATACCTGTCGGGTGGGCTATTTATTTTAGAAACTGTATTTGTTGTTGGTTCCATTAATAAAGCTTCTACTTCTGCTTATATTGTTGAGACTTTTAATCTTTGGCATGCAAGATTAGGACATGTAAATTATGGTTCCATGAAACGATTGCAAAACATGTCTTTAATTCCTAGTCTAGTCTGTAATGGTCATAAATGTGGAATCTGTGTTGAAGCTAAACACTCCAAGAAACCATTCAAACCTGTTCTAAGTAGACAAACTGAATTACTTGAATTGGTTCATTCGGACTTAGCTGACTTTAAGAATACTGAAAGTAGAGACGGTAAACGTTATTATATTACCTTTGTTGATGACCATTCTAGATACACCAAGGTGTACTTGTTAAGAACCAAAGATGAGGCGGAAAACATGTTTTTAATTTACAAAGCAGAAGTTGAAAATCAATTGGACCGCAAGATTAAAAGACTTAGGTCAGATAGAGGAGGAGAGTATGGAACAACCTTCTTAAAGGAACTTTGTGAGAAAAATGGAATTATCCATGAACTTTCTTCTCCCTATACTCCCCAACAAAATGGCATTGCTGAAAGGAAAAATAGAACCCTTAAGGAGATGATTAATGCTATGTTGATTAGCTATGGCTTGTCTGATAATATGTAGGGGGAAGCCATTCTTTCAGCTACTTATATATTGAACAAAGTACCTCATAAAAAACTCGATAAAACTCCGTATGAATTCTGGAAAGGTCATGTACCTAACCTTAATTTTTTGAAAGTGCAGGGGTGTCTTGCTAAAGTTGCTTTACCTTCTTTTAAACGGGAAAATATTGGACCTAAAACCTTTGATGCTATATTTGTTGGTTATGCTGCAAATAGTGCAGCCTATAGGTTCATGTGCTTAAATGATAAATCTATGTGTGAATCTAGAGATGCTGAATTCTTTGAGCATGTTTTCCCCTTGAAGAAAATTAATGTATCTCATGATGTGGTTTTTTCCGCTCCTTCATCCTCTTATATGCCTGTTCCTTCTCTTGTTGTTCAAAATGATGATGTTGTACAACTTAGGAAAAGTAAGAGATGTAGAACTGAGACTAGTTTTGGTCCTGATTTTTTGACTACTTTCTTAACTGAACTCAATGATGTTGATGAAATAAATGAACTTGTTGTATGTTATCATTTGTTTGATGATGAGCCTAAAACATTTGAAGAGGCCATGAGTTCAATTAATGCTAGTTTTTGGAAGGAAGCTGTTAATAGTGAAATAGACTCCATCATGTCTAATCATACGTGGGAATTAGTTGATTTGCCCAAAGGTAGTAAAGCCATTGGTTGTAAATGGATTTTTAAAAGAAAACTTAGAATTGATGGTACCGTGGAAAGGTATAAGGCAAGACTAGTGATTAAGGGGTTTACACAAAAATTTGGAGTTGATTTCTTTTACACTTATTCACCAGTGACTAAGATCGCCACTATACGTACCTTATTTGCTTTAGCTTCTAGCCATAATCTGATTGTGCATCAAATGAATGTAAAAACTGCCTTTTCAAATGGCGACTTAGAGGAGGAAATTTATATGGTACAACCTCCAGGTTTTGTGGTTCCCGGACAGGAACATAAAGTGTGTAAGTTAAAGAAATCCTTGTATGGGCTAAAACAAGCTCCAAAACAGTGGTATGAAAAATTTCATAAAACAATCCTTAGTTTTGGATTTACAGCAAACCGTGCTGATACGTGCGTATACTCAAAAATGTTTGGATCTGGTTGTGTAATTGTATGCCTATATGTTGATGATATGTTGATTTTTAGTACACATATTGATGTTATAAATGAAACAAAAAATTTTCTTTCCTCTCAGTTTGAGATGAAAGACTTAGGTGAAACTGACGTGATTTTAGGTATTAAAGTTACCAGAACTATTAATGGTTTCTCTTTGTCTCAATTTCATTATGCGGAAAAAGTGTTGAAGAAATTTAACAGTTATGATGTTGTACCTGTTAAAACTCCTTATGATGCTAGCATTCATTTAAAAAAGAACAATGGCAATAGTGTGTCACAAACTGAGTATGCTAAAATAATTGGGAGTTTAATGTTTCTTATGAACTACACTCGACCTAACATAGCTTATGCAGTCAGTAGACTTAGTCGGTATACCCATAACCCTAATAGAGAACATTGGAATGCCCTTATACGCCTTTTAAAGTATCTTCGTGGCACTTTGGGTTGGGGTTTGTATTATGTCGGTTTTCTAGCTGTATTAGAAGGATATTGTGATGCAAATTGGGTGTCCGACAATGATGAGGTAAGTTCCACTAGTGGATATGTTTTCACCTTATGTGGAACAGCTGTGTCATGGAAGTCTTCAAAACAGACTTGTATTGCCCGGTCAACTATGGAGTCTGAATTCATTACTTTGGACTTGGCCGGGCAAGAGGCGGAGTGGTTAAGAAACTTATTAGCAGATATTCCATTGTGGGGGCGACCTGCTCCACCTATTTCTTTACATTGTGATTCACAGGCTGCTATTTGTGTTGCCAAAAATAGTGCTTATAATGGCAAAAAGAGGCACATTCATGTGAGACATGAGTCTGTGAGAACTTTGATAGGAAGTGGTGTTATCACTATGGAATATGTAAGATCAGAGAGGAATCTAGCAGATCCATTAACCAAAGGACTAAATAGGAGACTTGTCCTTGATACGTCGAGGGGAATGGAGCTTAAACCCGTTAGTTGAGGAATTTATGGTGGATACCCGTCCTTGTTCACACAAGGATTCACGTGGACTAACGAAGCCATGGAAAGACTCATAATTGTACACTTCCCATTCCTATGACTTGTACATTTGGTAAGGTTAAGCTTTTAGCTTTTAATGAATTCATAGCCCAGATTTGGGTGGTCCTAATGAGACGGACTTGATGAATTCACCGCTGTGATAATGTGAGGTTGAGCATAGGCTCTTAATGATTTATATCCCAGGGTCTGGGTGGTCTATGTGATAGACTTGATGAAATCACCTACGTGGGTGTGAAGGTTTGAACTCCTTCTATGAAAGACATGGGAAGTCTTTCTAAGGCACTCATGAGCATCCCAAGTACGATGGTCAATTTTAGTGGTTGATTTTTATCGCGGAACTCACAATGTTTTAAGGTAAGATATGTGTCGTTAGGATTTAACTTTTAAGTTGAGTGAGTTCCAGATTCGTTCACTCACTTAACAAAGGAGTTGCCTAATCTTCACTATGTCTTGGTTCAATCGAAAGACACCAGTACATAAGTATCAAACCTATTGAAATGCTCAGAACAGGTGTTTTGTTTTCAAACTTTTTCCTTTGCATTTGTAGGGGATTGTTGGAAATAATGCTAAGGAGTTCTTGTGGAGGAAAACTCTTTGTCCCACATTGGTGGGATAAGGATGCTTTACTTGTTTTATATATTGGAAGAAAGGGATTTTTTCCCACATTGGTGGGAGAAGTAAGTTTTGCTTAATTTATAAGTGTGTGTTTATACTTTGATATTTGAAGTGCTTTCCTCTTTTTTGTGGGCTAGAAAGGGGCTTCCCCACGCGCGTCGCCGCCGTCCGGCCGGCTCGGATCGTGACACGTGCGCGGTGGGGTGTGGTCACTTTTTGGGCCAAGTTGTAACTGATGTTCCAGTTTTATGAGATCGATCAGTTACAAAGCCTACAACGTCTTTTTTTGACTTCGTCTTGTAACTGCTGCTTGATTTCCTCCATGACTTTAATTCGTGGCTTGATTTTCTCCAGCAGTTACAAATTCTTTTTCTTTAAAGTTTTCGTGGCTTTTCAAACACACAGAAAAACCCTTTCTTCTTCTTCCTTTCTATAATCTTCTGTTTTCCTAAAAATTGTTCTGAGCATATTGTGAGTTCCTAATCTCTCTTTTTGAGTGCACATTAAGAGAGATCGTTGTGTTAAATCTTGGGGGGCAACACCAATTCCGATTGCACCATAGTCGGGGCGAATTTTGCTTCTAAGACAGTGTTCCTAACACGTCACAGCGTCTTATATACATTAAACAAATCGGCCCACATTTCATCTTGTTTTTCTGATTTTACAGTATTTTCATCTAACAAACTATGTGTGCATAGTTCAGAGTTAAAGACATTCCATGACAAAGTCCAAAACCAAGAAAAAGACCAAATAGATGAACCAGGAGAGCCAACAAGTGAAATGAACTCAACAGCAGCAACAAATTCTCAAAACACTAAAGAACCACAGCAGATAAGGGAAAGAACCGCAGCAGATAGGAAAACCATAGCAAATAAAGAACCATCTGCTTGCCAGCCTACCTTGCAACATCACCAGAGCCATAATCAGATGAACCAGGACCTGAGTAACCAAGGGAACATCACCTCTGTACATGGAGCAAGCCACCAAGGCCCAAGGACCATGTTGATAGTACACACAGCCCACTGAGGACCTAGCACAAGGAGACCCAGTTAGCTAATCAGAATACTTGTGCATAGCTGTAACAGGCTCAAATTTCTTAATTTTAATCTTCCGATTAATTATTCCGAAATTTTTTTTCGAATTCCTAAGCCTTTGGTTATCTAATTCAAATCACCTTTAATTCCTAAACCTTATTCTGATTTTGTAAATTCTTCCAAATATTAAACTTAATATATATATATATATATATATATATATATATATATATATATATATATATATATATATATATATATATATATATATATATATATATATATATATATATATATATATATATATATATATATATATATATATATATATATATATATATATATATATATATATATATATATTATACATATATATATATATATATTATACATATATATATATATATATATATTATACATATATATATATATATATATATATATATATATATATATATATATATATATATATATATATAATATATATATATATATATATATATATATATATATGTATATAATATATATATATATATATATATATATATATATATATATATATATATATATATATATATATATATATATATATATATATATATATATATATATATTCTTAAATTTTTTTATAAGCACTAAAATATTAGTTTATTATTTTATACTACGAAAAGTAAAATTTTAATATTATATTTACGGTTTTATTAAAACGTTACGTTTCAATTTCGTTTCCTTAAACTAACTTTACTACTTATTATTTTAACCTTACAAATTTGATTTAATTATTTTATACCTAAAAATTAACTATATTTTTCTTATTAACTTTAAGCATGGTTTTAACCAAAATTTTCTAAGTAAACTATCATATTCTCATAATCAAACCTTAATCATACTTTCCTATTAATCTAAAACATTTCACTAGTATAAACTAGAACAAAAATTTGATGAACCAAAATCCTTTCTACATCATTCCATAATGTTCATCACTTACACAAGCTATCACAATTTCCTTACACAAGTTAACCTTCTTCTACACTCCAAACTCTTACACATCCACTTACACACTCCAACTTTTACACATTCACTTACACAAGTTAACCTTTTTCTATACTCCTAATACTCTTTTTCATACAATCTTATTAGGCATGGCCACGGTCCGGGTTGGGCCGGTTCTGTTCCGGTTCCATTTGGAACCTGTCGCGACCGGTTCCGGTTCCGGGCGGTTCCAACTCACGGGACGGGCGGGTCAGACAATCGGTTCCATTTTTATTTTTTCTTTAAATATTTATATAATAAAAAAATACTATAATATTGCGGACGTACCTTTGATGATTACTTGATTATTAGCGAAATTCATTGCTTGTCAAGTTGTCATCGTTATTAAAATATTTACTAAAAAGAATGAAAAAAATAAATTAATAAGAAACGAATCAATGATAATGTCGATAAAGATGATTAATAAAAAAAGAGGGAGAAAATGGACTTGAACCTAGTACCCAAAGGAATACTAAGCTGCCTACGTATCCCGAAGGAATCAAAGCCCATGTAGTTCTTTGTCATACCTTTTATTTATAGTTGTTGAATGTTGATTTATCGTTGTCCGATTGATCCTATTCGTCTTCGTCATCATCATCTGGTTGGTTAGATGCTTCCGCTGACTCTCCTCCTGACGATGATGCAGATGTATCCATCATCATCCATGGATCATCATCATCGTCTTGATCATCATCATTCCTTAGTCTTTGTGTTCGAATCTCCGCTTGATCCCAATATTTCTTGCAAACACATATTTGAATACTATGTGGAGCAAGACGAGATCTCTTTTCGTCTAAAACTCTTCTACCTGCACTAAAAGCAGACTCCGACGCAATTGTTGACGCACGAATTACAAGGATATCCTTTGCAATTCTTGATAAAATGGGAAATTTTACAGATTTTTCTTTCCACCACTCTAAAATATTATAGCTACCTTGGTCAATTTCAAAGTGGTGTTTAAGATAACTATCTAATTCTAAATATGAGGTGGAGGGTGAAGAAGAAGATGATCCTACAAAACTATCATCTTGGCTCATTATATTAGCTATTACCGAATTATAATAAGAGGGACGTGCCGAAACGCTAGCACGCCTAGACGTATCGCGTTTTGGGTTATATACACTAGCATAATAATCATAGAGTTCTGCTAAATATTTTTTACATGTTCCAACATAATTATGTACATCGGTAGGCGGACGATCTAACGATTGGTAGTAAAATCCAATTACTTTAGTAAGGACTTCAGTTTTAAAACATGGGTCTAAAATGGTTGCAATTCCATAAATATAAGGAAAATCGGAAAAATATGTCTTCCATTCATCCATCATATCTGCAAGAATCGGCTTCAAATATGGGTTAGTATCATCATGCGTATGTTTAAGGAGATGATAAAAAATAGTAATACACTCATTTATTACTAAGTGAACGTTCGGTTCATAAACATATGAAAAAATCTTAGTTGCGTGGTCATACGCTTCTAGTATTTTATGTACACCTATAGCTAATTCCCATGTGTCATCAGCTATATAGCTATCTGTACACTCACTATACAGTTGTGTTATAACTGGACGATAAGCAATCGCCTTTCTTAATAAATCGTTGGTTGAGCCCCAACGTGTAGGAGTATCTAATGACCAATACACTTTTTTTAGTTGATATTGGTCACATAATTGTTTATATCGTCTCTTTATCTTTCCAATCCTAAGCCACTTCACTATATCCCTAATTGGATCTAATAAATCGCTTAATTGTTTTATACCTGCTTGGCAAGATAAGTTAACTATATGAGCACAACAACGTATGTGTAATAAGCTACCCCCAAGGATAAAACTAAATGCAGGTTCGTTATACAAAAGTTCTATACATTTAATGTTAGCGGTTGCATTATCAGTAGAACAACAAAATATCTTATCTAATAAGTTCCATTCTCTACATATCTCTACTAATCTATATTTTATGTTTTCACCCGTATGTCTTTCTAGCATTGTCTCAAAAGCAATTATTCTTTTTTGAATAATCCAATTTTGATCTATCCAATGTGCTGTTACACACATATAAGATTCTAAATGTGGGGGAGCAGACCAAATGTCAGTTGTTATGCTAACCCTACCATTAAAAGATTTAAACATTTCTACTAATTTATAGCGCATTGTTTCATATAATTTAATTGTGCGTCGTTTAAGCGTGCTCTTAGGGATTGGTCTATATTGTAGTTGTAAAGTTTTTCTAGTGAAACGCTCGTGTGCCCTACTTTCACCATGTTTAAATGGCAATTTCATCACAAATTACATACTTAGAAAATTCATCAATCATATCATTACGATTATATTTAAAAGGCATACCTGTGCTGGGAATGTCCCATTGTCGGCTTCCACTTGTGGTCCCGCTGCCGCTTGCTGCATGAGTTTCTTTTGTGATTCCATGCTTCTTTGCCAAATATTTGTTAAAAGATCCCGTACCACCACCTAACACGTATTCACAAAACACAATAAATAAATTTTTATAAAATATGAATATATAATGTATCATATGTATGTATAAAAAACTTAAAAAGTATTTACCTCTGGCGAAACTGTATGCAACTAAGGAATTTACTCCTTGACTTTCACAAATTTGACAAGTGCATAAGAAAACATCTGGATTGTCGGTTGGTTCTTTTGTAAAATACGACCACACATGTGAAACAGCTCTACCACCAGGACGTGGCATTGCCGGAAAAGGTTGTCTTACTGGTTCATCTTCATCTAAATAAATAATTTAAAATTATAAAACTATAATTAAATAAATAAATAGTTTAAAATTTAATTAATTTGAAGAATAAAATTATAAAACTAACCGATAGTTTGGAAATTGACTCGTTTACCACGAGCTTGTCTTTGTTGTTGTTCTTCATGTGATCTTGTTGATGACTGTAGAGATACATGTATCCCAATAGGGGTCGTTGGTTCCTCTTCTTGTTCTTCTTCTTCATCAATTTGTATTTCTCTTTCCACTTCTTCTGCATAATTATGTAATTTTGGGTCGTACCCTTCTGGATAATTTGGTTCATAATTATAATTACTAATCGAAGTTGTTGTTGATACCGACGGAGTAGAAGTGGCCTTTCTTTTGGAGGAGCTAGAACCTCTCAATGATTTTGCCACTTTAGTAACTTTTTTTGAGGCTTTTTTCAAAAAAGAAGACATGATTGATAATATTGAAATAATAATAGAATTAAGAAATAAATAAATAATTAATAGACTAATTATGTAATTAACTAAATTAAAAAATAATTAACAGACTAATTATGTAATTAAGAGAATAATTGCGTAATTAAGTAGAGAGAGTAAGTAGAGAGAGTAGGAGAAGAGATGAGTTGTGAATGAAAATGATTGAAAGTGGTGGGTATTTATAGAAAAATCCCAACGGCTATAAACGGCTAATTTCCAACGGCTCTTTTCACGGTTCCATGGAACCAGTGGGCCGGTTCACCCGGACCGGTCCCGGTTCCATGGAACCGTTGGACCGGTTCAACCGGACCGGTTCCGGTTCCAACCCGCGGTTCTTAGGTCCGGTTCATGCAGGATTTTTCCGGCGGTTTTACGGTTCCGCGGTTCGGGGCGGTTCAGAACCTGTCGCAAACGGTTCCGGTTCCGGATCCGGTTCCAAGCGGTTCGGGACCGGTTCAGTTCCGGGTAACCCGCCCCGTGGACATCACTAAATCTTATAAACTAAAAAGTTGCCCAAAACCCATTATAAATACCCCTCCTTAGCCTTGAGATCACTTGCACCCCGATCATCAAATCTTTCTACCATTCTTTCTTATATCTTCACTTCATTAACATCTTACTAACTTTATACCCTTTTTATTAGTTGAAGAATCAAATGAAGATGGAGCTTGATCTTATCACTTCTTAAGCGAATAATCATTAACTTTTGAAAAGTCAAGTATTATCTTTTGGAGCTTGGATATCATTTTCTTTTGGGTAATTGAAGATGTACTCTTTGAAGCTTGGAGCCTTGAAGACTTTCTCTTTTGGAGCTTATTTCTTTAAGTTCTTATTTTCCTATTATTATTCTCTTACTTGTTTTAGCACCACCTTTGGAGGAAAATGGTACACGTTTTCTTAATTCTCTCGTTATGTAATGTTTATTTATGGTTACTTGATAATATAAAAAGTATGATCAACATGATTTTTATTTTAATCATTTAAATTTTACATGGTTATATTAAAGTCATATCCAGTTTAGTGATATTTTCATCAAAATAATAATACTTTTGGGACACTCTTAAAAAAAAGGTTATAAATATGGAAATTCTTGATTAATATGAATGTAGATATATATGAAATTTTTTTATGTGAAATATTATTTTAAGTTCCATGTATGTTAGCTTTATGAACTTTTGCATTGAGAAAATACTTAAAAATAATATCTAGTGATGTTTTTGTGATGAAATCTTGGTAGATAAAATTAATGTGAACTAGAAATTTTAAAAAGAGTATTTTATAAATACTTTATAAAAGTTAAAAGTTAGGATATCATTTTAGATATGTTCCTCGAGTTTTACTTCATTAAAATAACGTTTAATTGAATTTTCGTTTAAAAATATTGTTTTAATAGGAAGAGGTGTTGAATACTTTCTTAATTATGAAAATAGCTAAGATAATATATTACTTTAGTTTAAAATAAGTTAAAAGTTTATTAATAAATTTGAAGAAAAAAAAAGTTAAATAAGAAATAAATATTAAATGGGCTCTTCTTAACTTGTAACTTTTTGGCATACTACTATAACATGTTGAATCTCATGATGACCCTTGGGCATATTGTCGTGGACCCTATTGACTTTAACTATTTTTATATATATATCGATTTAAGGCTAAAATGATTGTATTAATTATTAAAATAATAATCATGAATTTTATTAGTTAAAAACTTATCTCATTAAAATGATTTCATATCATCTTGGTGTTTTGATAAAATTTTTATTTTGGACTCAAGTAATTATAAAGAATTATTAATTGATTTATTGGTAAAATAGCCAAACTAATTTGTTGAAATGCTTAGCTTTGTTTTTCTTGAAAACTCATTTCATTTAGATTTTGGACCCTTAATAACTTGTCGGATTATTTTTCATAGTTATGATATATCCGTTTTACTATTTTACTTGGTTATTTGATAAAATACGTTATTAAGTACTTACAAAATATTACCCTTGACTTTTATGATTATTTATGACATAATAATGACTAAGTCTAGCCTTAGGAATCTTAGTATAGCTATGAAAATTTGTTATTTAATTAATATTAATTTATTAGATATTAGTAATTTGTTTCTATTAAAAGGGTACTTGTCAAAATTTTGACTAAAGAAAGTTTGACTTATAAGAATGTAAGCTATTTCGATTTAGAGTCTTGTTTGATATTGCATGATATTGATTGTATGACTCTGATAGTAAGGTAACGTCGAACCATGGACCGGCATGTAAAATCCTGGCGTCCGTGTTAGCCGGCAAGTAAAATGCATTGTCAGACAGGGGGTCCGAGAAAAACCCATCATGTGAAGTCTCGAGCATAACAGTATTGAGAGGAGTGACGACTCTCACCACAGTTAGGGTTTAGGACTACAGTCCTCACCTAACCAGACCCTTATATATATCAATTCTCATTATTATTGTGATCTTGTGATGTGCTATGATGGTAAAGTTATGAGGCTTAATTGAACTTGATTAAATAAGCTTTAAGGTTACCAAGTATTTAGTAGCAGTAATGAACTTCTGCAAGTATTGAGAATGTAACTTAATGGCTTAGTAAAGGTCAATAATGAGTAATAACCTTCTATATTGTGCTTGATGACTATTTTGTAAGCATGATTTAACTATCGCATCATAAGCTTGTTGAGGAAATTGTACTCGGTTTTATCGTTGGCCGATTTAATCGGCTGTCATCCGTATTATGGATGACAGTATTTTGCAGGAAAATTTAGCTCAAGTTTCGATCCAGGCTGCAACTTTAATTATTCTATCGAGGACTTAGCTGCATTGATTTTACTTGATGACTATATTGTACTTATGTTTTTTTATTGTATTTAAGCAAACCTTATGTTATATTTTCTCAATTGTAAGATTTTTTTTAACTTATGTTTTGAACGGTTTTAGTTTAAATGGTTTTTAGCAGTTCAGCGTTTTACACTTCCGCATTATTTATCTTAAATATAATTATTAAAGTTAATTATGCATCGAGAGTGCCGCTCCTGCTACAATAGATTTAGTTTATGTTTTTGTTTTAAGCATGTGATGTATGGCACGTGATGTAATATTGAAGGTAGTTAGAAACTAGTCGTTATGAGCCTAGAAAACTATATATAGGATGCTCCTCATTGTACATGGGGGAGGGGGAGGACAAATTTCATTTGATATTCGAATTTCTCATTTTCACAAAATATTCTAAGTGTTGAAATCCTTTCTTTTCTGTCTCCTTGTGTGTTCGTTTGATTGTTCATCAGCCATTACAAGAAAGTGTGGAACACTTTCTGATTTTCTAGATTGTGGAACAATCTAAGGTGTAGCACTTCATATTCCTTTAGTGAAACTCGAAGTGGACTACGACATCTACGACCATATAAGGTCTCAAATAGTGTCATTTGGATACTAGCATGATAACTATCATCATACGAAAACTTAATCAAATCTAGTCTATCCTCCCAAGAACCTCCAAAGTCAAGCACGCAACATATCTTCTAGTGTTTGAATAGTATGCTCAGTTTGACCATCGATCTCTGGATGAAAAGCGGTACTCATCCTCAAGTTTGTACCTAAGAAATCTTGTAACTTATGCCAGAAGTTAGATAAAAACCTAGCATCACGATCGGAAATAATGTCTCTAGGAACTCCATGCTGTTTGAGCATATATTGTCTGTAAGCCATAGCGAGCTGGTGTTTGCCCCACGTGTCCTTCATCGGAACGAAGTGATCCAACTTCGTCAATCGATCAACAATAACCCAAATGATGTTGTTATCCTTGAATGTTCTAGGAAATCCACATATAAAGTCCAAAGAAATTGACTCCCATTTCCACTCGGGAACTGGTAATGGATGAAGCAATCCTTATGGTCTACGATGGTCAGTTTTGACCTTTTGACAGGTCGAACATCTACTAACATACTCAGCAACATCACGCTTCATACCTGGCCACCAAAAAGTTCGTCTCAAATCGTTATATAGCTTATTCCCACCCGAATGGATAGAATAAGTTGAGCTGTGAGCCTCTCGAAGAATACGCTATCGTAATTTTGAATCTTCTGGAATACACCATCGACCATTAAACCTTAAGCTACCATCCTCATGTATACTAAAATGTTGGTCTGGTGTATCTATAACCAATGAAGCCCTTAGTACAAGCCTTGTGTCCTCAGTTTGACGTTGTCTGATCTCGTCAAATAAGTTTGACTGAACCTTCATCACTGCCGATACGGTACCAGGCTAAACTAACTCCATGCCCAAATTATGTAATTCATGTCTCAAACGTACCCTAAACAAATGGTACATATTTTATGCACTGCCTTTGTACTTAAGGCATCAGCAACAACATTCTCCTTTCCTTCATGGTATTGAATCTCCATATCTTAGTCGTTAATCAACTCTAACCAACGCCTCTGTCTCATATTCAGCTCACGCTGAGGAAAAATGTACTTCAAACTCTTGTGATCTGAAAGAACCTTAAAGCTTGTTCCATACAAATAATGTAGCCAAATCTTAAGTGTAAATACGATAGTTGCAAGCTCCATGTCGTGCGTCGGATAGTTCATCTCATGTATCTTCAACTGTCGCAAAGCATATGCAATAACTCGTCCATTCTGCATGAGTACACAACCCAACCCATGTTTCGACGCTTCAGTATATAACTCAAAACCAGAATCACCATCGGGTAGTGCGAGAATTGGAGCAGATGTGAGATGAGACTTTAAAGTCTGAAAGACCTCCTCACAATGGCCATCCCATACAAACTTACATTCCTTCTTCGTCAATTGCGTTAAAGGTCGCGCAATCTTTGAGAAGTCCTTAACAAAACACCAGTAGTAACCAGCTAAACCGAGAAAACTGCGAATCTCACAATGGTCAACTCAATCATCATGAATTTTCTCATTCATACACCCAAAATATAACAATGTAAATAACATTACATATACAAATATATACAATTATTCTTGAATCTTAAAGTTATACAATGTAGATAACATTACATATACAAACATATACAAATATATACAAAGTTATATACATAGTCTAAGAATCAGTAGTGGATGTATCACCCTCATAAATAGAATCTACACTTGGATAAATTACAGGGGTACACGTACTATCTGATTGTTCTCGAATAAAAAAGTTAGTGGGATGAACAGGAGATACATATGAACACTCGTCCTTAGGGGGTCCTATAGTTGTCGGATGTACACTAGGTGTATATAGCGATTGATGTTCAGTCAAAGTCCCCGAAGTATCTGCTTGTGTGCATGAATCAAAAATATTGTTCCACGGTAATGATCAATGCAAATGCTCATATCCAAGACCCACCATCACACTGTCGCACATCTTGAGCACTTCATTTGAATGTTCATAACATACATGTCGTTGTGAGTGTGTGTAGTCACGAATGTGCAGTATCTGGTGCATCTAAAAAAAACAATTTAAAAAAAATTAGGTTAACTTAAATATTTATTACATAAAATTTAAAAAGAAACAACACACGCCATACATTCTTCACCCCTTGGACATGTAGCTCTCTCCAATATGGAAACTTTTAAAACATTGATTCTTTCTTCCACAGTCGATCTTCACCCCCTGGCCCTTGCCCCGTTTTACCAACTACAGTTCAGCTCCCTTGAACTATTCGTAAACCTTCTAATCGGTTAATGTTTGACGAGCTACATGGTCCTCAACCTCCCCGTTGAAAGTCTTTTTCTTCTTACGATATTGGTGATCAAGTGGGAAGAACTTTCGATGGTGCATGAATACATGTTTGCACTTAAGAATCCACACAGATTTCATGTCATCGATACAATTAGGCGCGTTTTCTTCCATTTGTTCTTATACCCTGATAAGTTACCATATGTCAGAAAATCATTAACGGTGCATAAAAGCATTGCACGCAATGTGAACACCTCATTAGCATGTGCATCAAACACGAAAACCCATTCATCCTACATATTTCTTAAATACTCAACGAGAGGTGCAAGATATACATCTATGTCATTCCCAGTTGTTTAGGACTCGAGATTAGAAGCGAAAGCATAGTGTACATACGCTTCATGAACAACCAATGAGGCAAATTATTAATAGCTAAGAGTACTGGCCAAGTACTATGTTGAAACTTAAGATTGCCGCATAGGTTCATTCAACCGTACATAGTCCGAGCCTTAAATTACGATTTTTTTCTCCAAATGTCTTATGCAACCTATTAATAGTCTTTCACTCTGGAGATACAACTGGATGTGTGAGCAAGTGACCTTTTTAACACCATATCTGCATGTCACCTCAAATTTGATGTATCTTTCTTTATAGAAAACAATTGCTTGATATTTTTAGAAGAAATCACAATACCTTAGCCGATGGCCCTTTAGCATCTCGAGCTCATTTACGCTTATAACGGGATAACCCACACCACAAACACTCTTCTAAGTTTTCATTTTTATTCCAGTACAATACACAATCATTCAGGCACGCATAAATCTTCTTGTACTCTAAGTCCAAAAGGTCACACAAGCTTTTTGGCATTATATGTCGATTTTGGAAGTTCATTTCTATCAGGAAGCATCTCACCTAACGTTTCAAATAACATTGTAAAACTAGTCTTATTCCAATTTAACTTTGACTTAATGTTGAAAATTGCCAACACGATTGTAAGTTGGGTAAGTTTTGTACATATAGGGTACAAAGGCTTTTGAGAAGCCTTTTTCACCAAGTCAAAAACACGAGGACGTTAGTCTAACTCATCCTCGACCCCATACTTCAACTCATCAACACGATCTACATCTTCATTGACATTCTCTTCATTTGTCTCATACTCATTATTATTCTCCCAATATAAGCAAACCCTTCTTCTTTGTGCACATTCTTCGGAACACTTTTTTCCTTCGTAAACTCCCTTATCACCTACCCAAGGCCAAAACCCATGTGCTCCCTAAGGATGTCAACACTATTTACTTTTGATACATTTCCTTACTTGACACTTAAGCAATAAAAACCAACCACCCCATCCTAACTTGATGTTCGACAACAATACTACAAAATTCAAATACCCCATCTACAGATTCTGACAATTCAATGCTACTATACATCCAAGAACGATCTTTTTGCTATCCTAAATAAGACAAATAAAGAACAAAATAGATACACGTAAATGATAATATATAATTAACCCTATTTAACCAATTAAGTAATAATTATTCATTTAACCCTAATTAAACTTTAATTTTGTAAATTGTTCAAAGATTATGTATTTTCTAATAACAATATTCATTTAACCCTAATTAATCCTAAATAATAATACAACATTCATTTAAACCTAATTAACCTTCATATTCCCTTTATATTCTTTAGATTTTTCAAATTATGTATACTTTAACAACAAAACATATTTATACCAAAAAAGCCATTTTGTAACAAAAAACTCACATAAATTAAAATAATTAACTAATAATATAAACTTTAAAAAATTATAAAACTTAAAAATAAAAACTACATACATAAATAAATAGGGATATACTATATGGTAGCAACTAGTTTTAAGAAACGCCAGTAGTAGTAAATCTTAAAAAATTCCACATCGTAATATTTTACAGTTTTACTTAAAATTACAATAACATTATTACTCAAAATCATACTTTTTTATTATTATTACTATTCTTATTATTATTATTATAATTATAATAATAGTAATTATTATTATTATTATTAAATGGTGATAATAAAAATTGTTTTAAACAATGGGTAGTTCATCTTTTCTTTTATTTAGAAAAGATGTAAACCCTTTAAACCCTTAGAAAACCCCAAAGTACACCCAAGACACCACCAGAGGAGGAGAGATGCAACTCCATAACTTGAGAAGAGCAGTTCAAACCCTCTCCACTTCAATCCCACTTCTCCAATCTCACCACCACCATCATCCTCTTCTTTCTTTTTCCTCTTCCTTCATTCCCAAACTTCATTACTCCTATTCTCCGAAACCCACTTCATTTTTCAGAAACATCAGTTTTAATGTCCCCAAATATGTTGTTACTGGGGAAAATAATCATACCCATCATCCTAATTTGTGCAATAATAAAGGTCACAGTGTTGATTTAGTTGATCATGAAGATGGATTAGTTGAAGGAAGATTTGATAATGAAGAATTAGAGGGTATTGAGCCAATTATTGATGGATTGAGGAATACGGATGCTTATGCTGCTATTGAATTGGCACTTGATTCTGTAGTTAAGATTTTTACAGTTGCAAGTAGTCCTAATTATTTTCTTCCTTGGCAGAATAAGTCCCAGCGTGAAACTATGGGCTCTGGTATAATTTCTTTATTATTTTCTTTGCATTGTTGTTCCATTTTTGGTTCTTTTTCTAATTTTGTTTGATGTTTAATTGTTATTGTATCTGGGGGCGAATCAGGGTACTAGTATAAGGTGTGTTATACCGGTTTGGCGGCTATTCTTCTGTAAAATTCTGAGATTGACAGGATTTGTAATCAAATGATCCGGGTCTAGATTCCCCATTATTATTCTGATTAATAGTAATGATTGTTCTTATTTATTTCATCTTAGTTAAGTAATTTTGAATATGTGGTTATAATTGCTATATTGGTTACTTTACTAGTGTATTCTTTGTGGAGTAAATTTCTTTCAGCGAAAAGGTTCAAAGAATGATGAGTTATAGCAATTGGATGAGTTAGAAGAGAGGTTTTATTGTGGGAATTACAATGTGGCCATTTTTCACTGAATGATATCTGAAAGTTCTGTTTTTAATCGACTTTTATCGGGGTCTAGAGGGGAAAATCAAAGTTAAATAACAAATATTAGATAATAAGACACAGGAATAGTGAATCACTAACAGCTTTAGCATTTTCACTATTCATGTGTTAGTCGATTTGCAAATCAATATCTGTTATTGAGTCCAACATATCTTTTTGGGGTAGGCTAAGTGTTATTGGGTTAGTTTGTATAAGTACAAATTCTATCATTGGATTGCAAGTTGATAACAAGACACACGAATAATGAATGACTAATTGCTTTAGCAATTGGACTATTCATGTGTCTCTCAATTTGCAAATAACGCCTATTATTAAGCCTAGCACCTGCCAGTTTGTGGAGGGGAGAGTGTTAGTCGGCTAGTTTTGAGAAGTATAAGGGAACACAAGGACTCAGAAACTATTGGCAAGAGTTATATGCCTTCGAGGGGAGTTTTAAAAATACTGCCTAATGCTTAACCGACCAAATTTTATACATTTGGAGATCAAAAGTTACTTGGATAGTGGAGGTAAAGAACATATGAATGAGTTGAGTCTTCAAGGATAATTAGTGCTAGAGAGGAGTAAAAGAAAAAGGAGAAGTGTGTTAGATGGTTGTATGGCTTAGTTTGTTTGTAGTTATTGATTCCTATCTTTTGGAATTAAGGTTTGGCCTCGTTGACCAAACTTTTTCTAAAGTTTAGGGTGCTACTCTCATTGTATAAAAATAACTTGGATGTTTTATCCCCTGTATGTTAGGAATACAAACTTTGGTGATGACTTGATTTTCTTGTAGGGTTTGTGATTTCTGGGAGGAGAATCATGACTAATGCCCATGTGGTGGCGGATCACACGTTTGTGCTCGTTAGGAAACATGGCTGCCCTACCAAGTACAGAGCAGAAGTATTGGCAGTTGGGCACGAATGTGACTTGGCTATTCTAGTTGTTGAAAACGAAGAGTTCTGGCAAGGTATGAACCATTTGGATCTCGGGGAAATTCCTTTCCTACAAGAAGCAGTAGCTGTTGTGGGATATCCTCAAGGTAATGCCACATGATGGATAACTTTGGAGTCCTGCTATTATAGAACGATGTAATATTTTCCTTTGGATTGCTATACATAGGGGTTTCCACTTATAGGAATACTGGAATCTTCTTGTTTATAATCCTCAAGCCTTACAAGTGATTAGGAAAACTGTCAATTTGCCACATTAAACATTTGACTGCTTATATGTTAAGAGTTTGAAGTAATTTTTTTATCTGACTTGACTTGGACAGGTGATATTATTTTGACTTTTTTGCAGGAGGGGACAATATCTCTGTAACAAAAGGTGTTGTTTCTAGAGTGGAGCCAACACAATATGTACATGGGGCTACTCAACTTCTGGCAATACAAATTGATGCGGCAATTAATCCGGGTAATAGTGGAGGCCCAGCAATCATGGGAGATAAGGTTGCTGGTGTAGCTTTCCAGAACCTTTCAGGTGCCGAGAATATTGGGTGAGTCTCATTTGTGGCATTTGTATATGTATTTAGTTTTGAACCAGGAAAAATCTTTTCATTGCTTATATGGCCTTTTTTATTATTAGTTACTAATTTTGAAGCTTCTGAAATGTTCTAATAAATGTTTATGACATTTAGGATTCATTCTAAATAATCAAGGTAAAATTTTGGTGTCACAAGTCATTGCTGTTTATATCTAAATAGGGTTAATCTTGTATAGTTATTGGTTCGGATCCAGGGGCGGAGCAAAGATTTTGGAGGCCCTATTTTTTTTCCACTTCGAGAAAAATAATTCAAGACAAAATGTATTGTAATATTATATTACTTCAAATATAAAGAAGGTTTACAAACAAATTACTTAAAAAGTGTTGTTCAAAACCGGGCCTGAATAGCACCATTTAATATTTGAGGCCCCTTATTTCTTGGGTCCCTAGGCGGTCGGCTATCCCGGATAGTCTAAGAACCGGCCTTGCTCAGATTTTTTCTTGTTAATAAAATTTGACCCACCTTATATAATACTAGGCGGGGCTATGTTGGGAAGTATCATCATAACATGTAATTATCTTGGGAAATTGACAATTTTTAGTAATATTTTTGGATGAACAAAGTAGGAGTGATATAAAGTCCTAGCAGAAGCATGCTCAGAAAGTATTGAATTCATTTCTTTTTTTCTTACTTTTCATTTTTGAATTTTCTCTTGCAGGTATATTATCCCTGTACCCGTTATAAAACATTTCATAGCTGGCGTTGAAGAATGTGGTAAGTATGTGGGCTTCTGTTCTTTGGGTTTGTCATGTCAGGCAATGGAAAACAAGCAGTTGCGAGAGCACTTTGGAATGGACCCAGGATTGACTGGAGTACTTGTGAGTAAAATTAATCCAATTTCCGAGGCTCACAAGATCTTGAAGAAAGATGATGTTATTCTTGCATTTGATGGTGTGCCAATAGCAAATGATGGATCAGGTACTGGTTTGTGCAGCTTACTAAATTTATTGTGAAAGCTTGTGTCTAATTGTAAAAGTTTTCCTGATGTTGTAGCTAGCAAAAATCTCGAACACTTTTTGTCCATAAAAGTTGTAATATGAGATGTGAACACTTTTTTTTACTTATGCCGTTGTGAAGTTTATAGGGTAATAATGGCAATTTTGTTTTCAGTCTCTTGCACATTTAGTTGATGTTTTGAAATATCCCTATATTTTTTGGCTAAATCTCTTGTTCTGAACTCTGAAGTGTTTACTCTTTTGGAAGTTCCTTTCAGGAACAGAGAACGGATAACTTTTGACCATCTAGTCTCCATGAAGAAACCAAATGAGAAAGCTGAGCTGAAGGTTTTAAGGAATGGCAAAGAGTGCGACCTCGTGATAAATGTCCATCCTGTAAGTCAATTTTTTTTATTTGCTTTGATGATTTATGCTCACTGCCTACCATTGAGCACTTGTATGAACTTGCAGGGGTACACACAACACTCAAGTATAAACATGCTCAAATTAACCCACATATGCCCATATAACCCTTATTTTATTAGTGACATGCTCAAATTAAATGTCCATCGGTTGAACATTTATTTTGAGTGACTGGCTCTTATTGGGTTGCTTACAAATCATTAATCTAAAACTGCGATGAAGCAGGCTGCAGTAACAAACACATATGTCCATATAACCCTTATTTTATTAGTGACAGTGGAAGGGTCAATACAAATTTATGCATAGATGTTTATATTATTTCTGGAATCTAGAACATGCTTGGAACGACATTCGGTTTGGAACGGGGAACGGGAACGGGAACACGGAACGCAACCTATATTGACTCAAGAACGATTGGGTACGAGATACGTTATATATAAAATATATATTTAAAAACAAAATCAAACTAAAATAATTAATTTGCTTTAAGAACTTATTTTCAAGTGGAATTTTTTTTATATTTCTAGGTTTCATCTCGTTTTTTTCTCCCTTTATTTTTCTTTAGTTTGTAAATGAAGGCCATAATACCTTTTAGAAAAGGTCTTCTACTCCAGGACGTCACCTTGAGCGATTTAGGTCGCGTTTCGTACTGATTGGGGACGAACGTTCCCAGATCGCGGAACGTGGCTACGTTCCATGATCCATGTAACTATGATCTAGAATGCTTTACCTATTATATTATTGATATTAGGTCTACATTCCTTGCAGTTGCAACCGTTGGTACCTGTCCATCAATTTGATAAGCTACCTAGTTACTACATATTTGCTGGTCTAGTCTTCATTCCGTTGTCTCAGCCATTCCTCCACGAGTACGGAGAAGAATGGTACAATACTTCACCTCGTAGATTGTGTGAGCGTGCACTTAGAGAGCAGCCCAAGAAGGTCGGTGAACAACTAGTCATATTGTCTCAGGTATTTTTCTCTCAAAGACATTTACCTTTTTAGATATTGAGCTGTTTTTATGTGTGTTTAAGAGCTCTTTCTAGAATTTATAGACAACCTCCATAATTCTTCTTGGCTCATAATTTTGATCTGGCAACAAAAAGATTGCCCTTTTCTAAGTTGGGTATTGGCTAGCGAGTTGTAATACCTTCTATGATGATGTACATTTCAAGATTGCATTTGTGTTAAATCCTAAATATCTGGATTCAGGACCAAATATGACGTATTGATCCTCAATTAACACTTCTCAAACAAGTTTTATGGACTTTTGAAATGATTGAATTCTCAACCTTTTTGATACTTACACTATGTTTGGATAAGGTTTTAGGAGGAAAAGGAAGGGAAGGGAGGAGAGAAGGAGGAAAGGGAAAGCAAGGGGGAATTGTGAAGACAATCTCCCTTGTTTAGGAGGGAATTTAAGGGAAAAGGAAAAGACATCGAGATATGAAAAATTCCGAATATTCCTTATTTTCTTTTTCGATTTCTTTTATTTCTTGTTTAGTGTTAGTTTCTTTAGGCTTGCCTTCATTTTTAATATCTTTTTTTCTCTTTAATTTCTTATTTTTTGTTAATTTCTTATAGATGTTTGCCTTCGTTTTTGTATTCATTTGCTTTTTCTATTTTTTTTCCTTGTTCAACTAGTTTTTACTAGATACTCCCTTCCATTTTCCCTATTAGTCCCATTTCCAAATAGTGTTAAGACACTCTATTAGTCTCATTTCTATTTATAGTATGTTATTTTTTTACCTTATTAACCTTACTCACATTACCTTATTACAATTAATCTAATGAAGAACCATTAACAATTTACTTATTACCCTTTCTCTCTTCTTTCTAAGTGGTCCTATTTGACCCACCTAAAAATTAGTGAAAAGACAAATGGGACTAATTAAAAGAATAGGAGGGAGTATTTCCCTTCATAAATATTAGACAACACACCATTTGCTTTAATTATATTGCAAAATTGCAATGAATAAGACATGCTAAATTGTTAATGACTACGCCTCATCATAAAATCAAATGAAAAGTAAAATATTATTTGTATACATCTAAACAATTTGGATGATGGATGATGATTAAAAAAACAGTTGTAAACATAGAAAACAAAGTAGAAAATGAAGTACCACCCAATATGGTATATGACGTAGTACAAAAAATGAAGTAGTAAAGGAAGTTAAGATAATAACTAAAAAGTTTGCCTAAACATCTTCAAACATATGCATAAGATATGTTTTTTGCTCCTCTAGTGAACATCCAAAAAGTTTTATCCTCGCTTATTTTACATTTAGTAAATGATATGCCATAAATGAAAATGTAGATTCAACTCCATATGAGTCAACTCCCGATAAACTCTTCACGTTTAGATCGAATGTTCTCTACGATAGTGTTCCCTTCCCCAAGAGCTTGAGCCACATTGTCCAAATCCTTTTAGATGACTAGAAGCTCACTTTGTAATATTTTGTTAACTTTTCTTTTCTCATATGAGCTCAAAGTATCAGCTAAATCAAAATTATGCTCAGTAGTGCTATCCTCCTTAGGAATAACTTTTTAAATTCCTACTAAACCCAATTTCAATTTCTTCTCCTTGGTCGTGCTAGGGAGTTCATCAGTTGTTCTATCATTAGAAAATAATTTGTACAGTGAGTCGAAGTGATGAAATATGGTCTTTTTCCACTTATTAGCTTTTGGTTTATCCTATATCTTTTCAAGAAAAGAAGCTGTTAAGTGGAAAGAGAACCCATTTCATCACTTTGACTCATAGTATGAGTTGTTTTCTAAAGATAGAATTGGGGCAGCCAAGGAGGAGAAATTGATTTGGGTTCATTGGGGATTGAAATAAGGATTACTAAGGAGGATATTACTACTAAAGATATTGGTGATCGCTAATATTTTGAGCTCGATGAGAGATATGAAAATAAAAGCTTACAAAATATTACAAAGTGAGCTTCTAATCATCAAAGAGGATTTTGACAATGTTGCTCAAGCTCATCAGCAAGAGAACATAATGGAAAAGGGCTGACCTCAAAGTGAAGTATTTTGAGAGTCGACTCACATGGAGTTGGGTCTCTAATTTTGTTGTTGAGCATATCATATTCAGATGCAAAACAAGGGAGGATTAGAGAGCTTTTTGGATGCCCACCAGAGGAGCACAAAACATGTCTTATGGATATGTTGTTTAGGCAAACTTTATATTTGTTGTTCGGACTTCCATTGCTACTTCATTTTTTGTACTACGTGATTTACTATTTTGTTTCTTTGTTTTCAATGTTTACCACTTTTCTTATCATCCACATTGTTTAGTAATATATGAATTATATTTTACTTTCCACTCTTGTTAAGATGAGGGGTAGTCATTGACCATTTAACATGTCTAATTTTGCAATTTGCAGCAAACTGGTGTACACTATTTGTTATCTTATGAAGGCTAAATATCTAGTAAAAGCTAGCAAGAACAAGGAAAAAATAGAAAATGGAAATGAAATGAAGACTAACATCTATTGGAAATTGACAAAAACTAAGAAAAATGAAATAAAAATTAAGGCAAAGCTATAGAAACTAACATTGAACTGTAAGAAAATTAGGTATGTTTGGAATTTTCCTTTTCCTCCTAAATAAACGTAAAGCTATGCATCGGTGGTGATGGATGATGGCTCTCTTGTTTTAAAGAATTTATATCAATAAATGAAAAACCAACGGGTACTTGTGGTTAGTAAGAATGTGTTAGATGTTGCATTCCATCTAGATCCATTGAGAATCAATGTTTCTTGTTCTTGTTTCTCAAGTATATTGTGTTTGCACTTATTTTGTCAATGGTGTAAAACTTTTGCATTCATTAAAAAATTGGCTGTTTGACCCGAGTACTTTTACCAATTTTCAAACATGACAAACCTACAGCCAACGGAAGCGAACCCCATTGATCTGGCCTCATCAAAAACCGTCAGCTGCCCATTATTGAATAATTAGGCTGTCTTGACTTGGCATTCTATGTCTGATTATCCTGTAGCAAATCAAAGCAAACCAAACTAACCCAATTCACTTGGCAGTCACCAGAACTTTCAGCTATCCTGTCTCTCGTTTCCTTGTGCCCTCTTTCATTTCATGGCCCCTGCTCGAAATTTTTCTAAATCTGGCCTTCTTTTACAGGTTCTGATGGATGATATTAATGCTGGATATGAGCGCCTTGCAGAATTGCAGGTATTGTGAAATGATTCCGTTTATGATTGTGCTCGAATGACTTTTCTGCTCTGATTATGCTGCTATAATATATAAATCTGATTGCATTTTTTGGGACAACATGTTAGTGGCTTCAGCACAATGTTTTCATTCCCATGAACCTCTTTTCCTTTATATATTTCATACTTGCTCATTCCAGATAATGTGGTAAAAAGTGAACCATCAATTTCTATGCCGCGGAAGATCAAAACTTTATAATAACTCCAAAAATAGTTATGTGAATTCTGTGTGTGTGATGGAGAGTAGTATTTTTTGTAGATATGATTACTCTGTTGTCGTAATTGCATTCTACTTTTTTTTACGAGTTTAATTTCCTTACTAAAGGCCCCTTAATTCACTAAACCTGAGTGATCACCTAGACAAGACATACAAAATCATTAAAAGTTTGTTTTGTTTGGCACTCGGTTTCAATTGGTTACCAAGCTTTTCTAATTGCTGCTCTAAGTTTAGGGTGTTAAATTGCGGAAATTTAAATTAGACGTAGCCAGTGCTCCATTGTTGAGTGATGGTTGACAAATGGGTGGCCGCAGCCAGACTAGGATGGTCCAGATGGATCTTCTATTGTGTTAACGCACCATTGTTGAGCGGGCTCTTTTTTTTTTTTTTTATTTCGTTTTATATTTAGTTACAAAATTTGGCTCATGACTCATGAGTCATGAGTAGCATCAGGGTTGCGGTAATGGAATGTTGTACATTTTGCTCATGATCATACGCTAGTTGGGCATACTCAGCCTAGGCTAACCTATCTGCGAACCACCTCTACCTTTTTTTCTTTTTTTTGCAAATTGGGAAATTATATTATAAGAGAATACCTAATAAGAGACCAAAATCCTTAAAGGGACATCTAAAGCTCTCTCCGGCATAAAAAAACCCCTTAGGGAATAAGGCATTGAGTAAACAAAAGATGTAGAGCGCCTTTTAAAGAAAAGTGGGCAAGCCACAAGCACACTCAGACCATACCAAAAGGTTTGTTACGAAAACACCTATACCCAATAGGTCATACACCTGAGGGTTAGTCACAGTCCGACTCACCTAACCACCTCTACCCTGAATCAAGATTCCAGAAACAAAATTGAATTTGCCTTCAAGAAATTCCATATACTTGAAGGCGAACGCATGATTTGTCCCAAAATTTAATCCTCTTTCTCTACATTTTACGTACCTTTCTAGTTGTGTTTATGCTTTGCAGGTTAGAAGAGTGAATGGAGAGGAGATTGATAATCTAAAGCACTTGTATCAACTCGTAGAAGAATGTAAAGAAAAGAACTTAAGGATTGATTTGGAGGATGATAGAGTTATTGTATTGGACTACGACAAATCTAAGTTCGCTACTTCTCGGATTTTGAAGCGTCATAGAATACCTTCCTCTGCGTCTACTGACCTTGTTGAGACTGAACAGGAACAATTTGTATCTGCATCTCATACCTGATTTCTTCTTTCCTGTTTTAGTCATCACCATTGTTGAATTTATTGGATTGTTCTACCAGTATTCAAAATTATGATCTTATTTTGCAATAGATTTGCACCACATCATCATCTTATCTAGTGTATTCCAATCATAGGAAACTATGATCAGGTTCTGAGGAAGGAAGAAAAATGACAACCCATACCCAAAAAAAAGGATGCAGTCAAAGAGTCCCGGCTCGAGAGAGATTGTCAAAATGATATTAATAATAATAATTAGTTATTTTTTTCAATATTTATCATCCAATGGAATCTTTAATACCTAACATTTTTTTTTTCATCCAAAGTGTCAAAAAGTACCTAATAAATTTTTTTTAAAAAAAGTACGTAATAAAAAAAAATTCCAAAAATACCTAATAAAAAATTTTTTTTTCAAAAGAGTACTAAATAACAGCGGGGGTTAAGTTTTTCGTTATCTTTTTTGCCCATCTTTAAAAAGTACCTAATAAAATTTTTCTTTTCAAAAGAGTACTAAGAACACAACATAATTATCCAATACAAACACAACATTATATATACAAGTGGTCTTTGGATTTTTCCCCTATATTATCCCCTTCATGTACAATATACAAATGGTTCTATCCATCAATTTATGGGGATTTCAAAAAAGAAGGAATATTTTTATCATCTTTAATTTCACTTCTCTCATCAAATAAAGTGTACCCTTTTTTTTTATACCAAATCCTTCCCACATCATCCAAACCACAATCATTCTTAACCAAATGTGCATTTTCAAAGTAACAAACTTCCTCTTTTAATGTCTTAATCCTAAAACCCTTCCAATCATACACAATACTATTACATTTTGTTAAAAAAAACCCCAAAGTAAATCCTAATCTTAATAGTTTTCATGAGGTCACACAACCTAAAACAAAGTAATTGAAAAAAAAATCAAAATCCAATCACAAATCCAACAAGAAGAATTAAAGCAAAAGTGTAAAATTCAATAAAATTATACCAAATTTTCGAAAAAAAAAATTAGGGCAAAGTTACTTACTTGAAGATTTTCGCAGAGGAAAGTGAGTGAAGATGAGTAAGAAAATAGTAATGGAAGAAGAACTTTAAAATTGCAAACAAATGGCTCCTTGGGCGAAGAAGATGGGGCGTCTATAATGGGGGTCTTTGAAACAGTGAGTGAGGAAAAGGATGGGAAATTATAGGAGAGACAAAATATTTTGAATAAGGAAATGGAATTGGGTCTGTTTTTTTGAAGGGAAAAAGCAAATGAAAAATGAAAAACTTAACCCAGCCATTACTTGGTACTCTTAAAAGAAAATTTTTTATTAGGTATTTTTTGGAAAAAAAAAAATTTTTATTAGGTACTTTTTTGTAAAAAAAAAAATTTACACTTTTTTCTTATTTTTATTATTTTCTTTCTATTTAATATTTAACTTTTATATTTAATTACAATCCAAAAATATAGGGTGAAGATCCAGAGATCTTCAAATATCACTTATATTTTAATACTTTTATTTATTAGCTTATAAATATATTTTTCCATTAACACCGTGTAAAAATTTGACTACCTTATTGTCATAATTGGTCAATTTATGCTTTGACATAGTGAAAGATTTTTATTTGACCATATCAAAACAAGGTGGATAACAATTTGACAAGCAAATTTTGACAAGAAAATGTTACTATCAATTGAAAATTGATGAAATTGAGAGAATTTAGGAAATTACAAAGAAAAAATAGTGCAGGTCTTAAAAATTGATACACTAAACATAGAATATTAACCAATTTTAGGATAACAAGAAGAAAAAACCATAATTAGGAATCATTGGAAGGCAAACCACAACATTAGGAAATTATGTATGCTACAATACAATGCATATAAGAGGATGTAGGATGATACCTAAAGCTTAAGCTAACGAGCCTAGTTAAGGCTATCTCTTATATCCTCTCTAAAAACAAACAAAAAAAAAATATAAAAACATCAAATAATTCAAAATAAAATCATTTTAAGGTGGTGTTGAAGTTAGATATTTTCTCTTGTTAGCTTTGTAATATAGATTATATTAGTGTTTATAATGGAAAAAAGAACATTGATCACCTCCATATTGCTTCCATGGTTAATGTCCATGGTTGTGATGGTGACTCGGGCCGAGGATCCTTACCTTTTCTTCGAATGGAAGGTTACTTATGGAACCCTTTCTCCCCTCGGAGTTCCTCAACAAGTTATTCTTATCAATGGACAATTTCCCGGTCCTAATCTCAACACTACCACCAATAACAACATTGTTCTTAATGTGTATAATCATCTTGATGAGCCTCTTCTCTTCCATTGGTTTGTATTCTTCTTTATATAATTTTCTTATGGTTTCAAATACCCTTTTGTCTCGAAGATTCGTTCCATATTTTTATTGATATGATCGTTCTTTTGAATTTGTTACTGACAATGACATGCGAAAGGAAAATGTCATTATCAGAAGCAAATTCATTAGGACGAATGGCGTCAAATGGCTTAAAAGATGCTAATATAGTTTCCTTTGTTGAAAAATTTGTTAGGAGCGGGATTCAACAAAGGAAGAACTCATGGCAAGATGGTACACCAGGAACAATGTGTCCAATACTACCAGGCACAAATTACACATACCGTTTCCAAGTGAAAGATCAAATCGGTAGTTACTTCTACTTCCCATCAACAGGATTCATGAGGGCTGCCGGAGGATTTGGTGGGCTTAGAGTTAACAGCCGATTGTTGATCCCCGTGCCTTTTGCTGATCCTGAGGATGATTACACCGTGATGGTAGGAGATTGGTACAAGGATGGACATGTTCAGCTTCGAAAACGCCTTGATAGTGGTAAGACTCTTGCTAGGCCCGATGGTGTCCTTATGAATGGCAAACAAGGTAAAGTGGGAGACCCTAAGGAAGAGCCTCTATTCACAATGAAGCCAGGAAAGACCTACAGGTACAGAATTTGTAATGTTGGTATGAAGAACTCCATTAACTTTAGGATTCAAGGTCATCACATGAAGCTTGTTGAGCTTGGAGGATCTCACACTGTACAAAATGTCTATGATTCTCTTGATATTCATCTTGGCGAATGTTACTCCGTGCTTGTCACAGCTGATAAAGAGGCTAAAGACTACTACATGATCGCTTCCACAAGGTTCGATCTAGTTTTTTTTTTTTTTGCTATTTGGCTAACTGTTAGCTAGCAATTGTTCTGACTTCTGAGCATTTGAAAGGTGTCTGCTTGCACAGGAGGCTTCAAATGTTAGTTTTTATTTAGATTAATTACTCGTGTTTAAGCCCCTAAAATCAAACATGGTGTAAAAAATTATGTGTATTTTTGCTCTGCCCCTACTGATTAGCGACCCAATTTACAGGTTCACAAAGTACCACCTCCAGGCAACCGGCATAATTCGCTACGTAGGAGGAAAGGGATCACCATCAACAATCCTACCCGAGGCACCAGTTGGTTGGGCCTGGTCTTTGAATCAGTTCAGATCCTTTAGGTGGAACTTGACTGCTAGTGCAGCTAGGCCTAACCCACAAGGATCATACCATTATGGTCAGATTAACATTACTAGAACCATCAAGTTGGTTAACACAGCAGGTACCGTTGATGGAAAACTTCGTTATGCCATCAACGGTCACTCCCACACTGACGCTCAAACTCCATTGAAACTCCTTGAGTACTACCGCGTTACTGAGAAGGAATTCAAGTACGATGTGATCAAGGACGAGCCACCATCTAATGTTGATACCTTAGACAAGTTCACTACCGGGCCTAATGTACTTAATGGTACCTTCAGAAACTTTGTTGAGATTATTTTCGAAAACCATGAGAAGAGCATCCAATCTTGGCATTTGGATGGTTACTCCTTCTTCCCTGTCGCGTAAGTAAACTCTACGAGTACTATCATCATGACTTTACGAGATATTTGACAATAAGCATATTTTGTGAATGAATTGGAAAACAGGATTGAGGTCGGAGAATGGACACCCGAGAAAAGAAAGAACTACAATCTGTTGGACGCAGTGAGTAGGTACGCAATCCAAGTGTACCCGAAATCATGGGCAGCAATCATGCTGACATTGGACAATGCAGGAATGTGGCAGATAAGGAATGAGTCACCAGAAAGGGCTTACTTGGGACAACAGATGTATGTGAGTGTCTTATCTCCAGAAAGGTCAATCAGAGATGAATACAATCTTCCTGATAACTCTTTGATCTGTGGTGCAGTCAAGACCATGCCCAAACCACCACCTTACAGCATCTAATACATATATTTTTTTTTTAATTAATTAAATACACAAAATAGCAACAAAAATTTTCTTTTTTTAAAAAAAATGTGTTGTTGAGTTAATTTTTATTTTTAATGGAAGAATTAAATTTGTTTCTGTAGTTGGAAAAAAAAACACAAAGGAAGTACCATTGGGATCAATTGAGTGAGGCATTTTGTTGTATTTCTATTAATTAGTCTTGGAGTTATTATTACATTGTATATCAAAACAATGTCATAATATGACTACCAAGAAATTGAAAAAAAGGAACAATTGTCCAATATAACATCTTCTATGAATAAATGGTAAACCTTTGCATTTTTGTTCAATTTCTTCCAAAGTTAGTATTATTTAGAAAAATGTTTAAATAATTTTGATGTACTACTTTGTATAAAATAATAGAAATCAAGTTTGTTCACTAAAAATAGTAGTATTTTGTGTACGTTAAAATAATGACATTTGACGGTTTTGCATACTTGGTTAGTTCATTGATAGCACCATAAATTTCTTTACTCAAATTTCCTACTTGCATTTGACGGTTTTGCATCGACACCATATCTTTCCGAAAGAGTAGCCTCAACTCGAAAATTTGAAAAAAATAAGATGTTTTAACAACTTAATTTCAAAAATAAGCTTCGTGAAAACTTAATTCCCAAAATAAGCGTCCGTACATCCAAACCTAGGCTTGGTGTAAATCGCTGTTACTAACAGCGAAAGACAAAAAAAAATTAAAATAAAATAAAAGCCATAAGTCGCTGTTACTAACAGCGACTTAAGGAGTTGACCAGTTAACTCCTTAATTCGCTGTTAGTAACAGCGACTTTAAGGTTAACTGATCAACTCCTTAATCTCGTAGGCTGGAATGAAGAAGTAACTGAGAACTGGAAACTTAAAACGCACTGAGTCGTTGTTACTAACAGCGACTTAAAAAAAACAAGTATTTTTTTTTTAAGTCGCTGTTAGTAATAGCGACTTACTCCAAGGCTAGGTTTAGATGTACGGACACTTATTTTGGAAATTAAGTTTTCACGAAGCTTATTTTTGGAATTAAGTTGTTAAAACATCTTATTTTATTCAAATTTTCCCTCAAATCCAACCATAAGCCCATAACAAAGAACTGGCAAGATACTATCAAAAGCATGTATATGACTTAAAGAGATAAAGCAGGCACCAGCTATGAAGATGTACAACAAAAGCAACCTTTTACAAACACTGTGAAGTAAAATTTACCAAGAAGAGAAACTGAATTTGCACTTGAAACAAACACACTGTGAAAGATCTTTTAAACTTAAAAGTCTTCGAAAACTTGATACCAAGTTGAGGTACTAAGAATAGTTTGCTAAAAACGTTATTACACCTACACGGTTGGACTATTCATGAGGTAACAATTTAAATATCCTAGAATCTTTGAATATGAAAGTTGAGAGGTAGAACGATTCATGAGGTAACAATTTAAAGCTTCCATCCATGGGAGTCGATACCGGACTACACTCAAGCATATCAAGAATGATATTTACCACGCACCTTATTTGTTCTTAGTCATCCATAAAAGTTATCATATGCTTCTTATTTCCTAAAGGACGAATAGAATGAAAATCATATAAATCACTATGAATTAATTTAAGTAATTTAGTGTTTATTTCTACACTTCTAAAAGGTATTCTAGTTATCTTATTCAACATGCATGTGTGACATTTTTCTTTAGGCATATCAAATGAAGAAATTGTATGATGCTTAGACATATGAAACATTTTCGTATAATTAACATGACACAAACGATGATGCCACAAACAAGAACTAGATTTCTAGAAACATTCATAACAAGATTTACATGAGATTATTTTTAAAAAAAAGCTTAAATAGATTACATAGCAAACAACATCTACCTATATACACACTTATCTTAGAGATAATACACTGATCATATTCAAATACAAACTTATATCCTAATCGATGTAAACATAAGTTCTACTTGTTCTTTGCCTAAGACTTTGATTGAAGAGTTGTTCCTTATGTAGAGAGCTTCTCCATAATAACCTTTGTGAAGGTCTTGACCAAATGATTATCTTTGCAAACGTGCCATGAGGCCCCCGAATCCATCTACCATAATACTTCATCTCGCATAATATTCAAAATTGAATCATTTTGATTTGAATCAAAAGATTCAAAACCGTAATTTATATCATTTTGTGAAGTAATACCTTTCATGGTTGAGTCATTGCTAGAAGACCCATTTTCTTTCTTTTCCTCGTAAGATTTTATTTTTCTTTTGATGTAACAATCATTCTTGCGGTGCCCAAGCTTGCCACAAATCCAACAACCCTCTTTATGGGGCTTAGTGGCCTTAGCGAATTTTCCTTTTGAAGAAGTACTTGCATTATTGCCCTTTCACTTTACACTTGGGTGGTTAGGACTTATCTCTATCATATTGATAGAAGAGGTATTGGAATTCTAATTTTCCTACTCTTTTGAGTCTAGATACTCACTTCGATTTAAAGTAAAGATGAGTACCCAATTCACTTAAGTTCATGTCCTCTTCCTTATGATTTAAAGTTTTCTTAACATCCCTCTAAGATTGGTAGTTTATCAATTATGCTAGACACAACAAAAACTTTATCCATCTTAGTATCATGATGCTTAAGATAAGAATAAATATGTTCTAATTCATGAAATTTGTCCATGACAGGTCTAGAGTCAATATTTTTATAGTTGTTAAAACTACTCACAAGAAATATCTAACTTGTGTCTTCCGACATATATTTTCCTTCTAACAAATTCCATAAATCCTTAGCAGATTCTATATTTTGATAAATATCAAAAAGAGAATTGAACATACCATTGAGAATATGTCGACACCATATGAAGTCGTTGTTATCCCACTTTGCCCTCTTGCGCAAATCCTCCATTGTTTCATCCTCTCGTTCTTCCGGCCTAAAGTAGAGATCATATAAGTCACATTCAACGAGGTAAGGAGAAAAGGCATTTTTTTTTTGTCACATTCTAAAGTTCACTCCCATAAACTTCTCTAACTTGACTATGTTGGTTACCATATCCTTAAGACTCGGCATCTTCTAGACGTACACTTTTAGATTGTTGTAGTATGTATATGAACTTGAAGTGATAAAACAAGCACCAACTATGAAGATGTAAAACAAAAGCAACCTATTACAATCACTATGAAGTAAAACTTACAAAGAAGATAAACTGAACATGCATTTGAAGCAAATACATTATCAAAGATCTTTTAGACTAAAAAATCTTCAAAAACTTAATTCTAAACTGATATACTAAGAATGATTTTCCGAAAAGTGTTATTCCGCCTATATGGTGCTTAGGCATAAAACTTGAAATACACTTTTGAGATACAGTGGTTTGCACCTTAGTATAAGCACTATATGCAAAGTAATGTGTAGACAAGAGATTATGAAAGAGTAAACTCAGAAAATAAGTGATTGAGTTTTCAAGATTCTACCACTTAGCAACATATAGAGAGAACAATGGGAGGAGGGAAGATAGAAAAACAAAATAAGAAAATGATTGAAATGTAACTTACTTTCCTTAATGCAGCCACCCTTATTTATAAAGGTATATGAATGATTCCTACACTTGTCATAAACTAATAAATCAGTGTTATTTGCATTGCAACTACTAAAACTGCATGGCAACCAACAAGAAACTGACATAACCTTCGAACTTTACAATCAAGAGAGGAAAGCCACTTTCCCTTGGACCAACTTGAAGCCAAGTCGGCTTTAAGTTCTGGATAAATATTGCATTTCAGAGGAAAGGACGAACATGGCTTTTTTTTAGATGCCTTTGAAGCTAAGTCGATTTTATGTTTTCCCTAAATAGAACATTTATCACTTAAAGCCGATTCGGATTTTACCCATATAGACCAAAAGCCAAGTTAGCTTTTGGTTCCATTTTGTCCCCTTTGTTCACTTGTTTTTTCTTTGGTTTGGACTTAAGTTTGGACACTTATTTTGTCCCACTATTTTCATAAAACTTTGTTATTAACTTATACACTTAATATACTCTAATATTCCAACCAATACTACATCAACTAATTCAAGGGATTAGTGGAATAACAACAGTATGAATAACTCTGTCACGTGACATTACCCAGTAAAAATTTAAAGGAAATTTTATATGGTAATTTTCAACTTTCCATTGACTAAGTTTTTTTAGTTGATATGGTAACTTTCAGTTTTTAGTATAATAGACTAATGTAATTTTTTTAATCCAATACGTGAATATACCATTAAAAAGCATGTAATTAAAATACTATTTTTAATGATTATCATCTAATATTTTTACCATAAAAGAGATCTTATATAGTTATATTGATGTTTCGGTTCCTACGTAATTTGAGTTATTTCAACATTTTAACGTCTACTTAGTTTTGTAGCATATATAATCATGTGGCTCTATTTGACAGACTTTAGAGTAATTATTTTAAATTTAAAAAAAAAATTAATTTACAGGGTAGATTAGTCGAGAATTGGGTTACCATTTAGAATTTCTAAAATCTAAAACTTTAATTAGGAAAGGTAATTATGAGTGATCATTCATTCATTGTTATGAGTAAAAAGAATGTCATATTCAATGACATGAATTAAGTTCAAATTAATTTAGAGATCTACTCAACAATGTGCAACACTTTTGAGACTCGTGTGTAGTGATAAGTATGAAAAGTTTATTCTAGGTCGTTGCCTTAAATGTTGTAAACAACCTTGATGAACCATTGTTGTTCACATGGTAGTCTCCCTTATATATTCTTTTATTTTGCATGTGTTGTTTTAATGGCAAAACCTGATATAAAGAGAGAGGTAAAAAAATTATTATTGGAATTTAGTGTAGGGGTTGATAAGAAAAAATTTGAATAAAATAAGATTATTTAACAACTTAATTTCAAAAATAAGCTTCGTGAAAACTTAATTCTTAAACTAAGCGTCCGTACATCCAAACCTAGCCTTGGAGTAAATCGCTGTTATTAACAGCGAAAGACAAAAAATAAATAAATAAATAAAAGCCATAAGTCTCTGTTACTAACAGCGACTTAGGGAGTTGACCAGTCAACTCCTTAAGTCGCTGTTAGTAACAGCGACTTTAAAGTTAACTGGTCAACTCCTTAATCTCGTAGGTTGGAATGAGGAAGTAAATGAGAACTGGAAACTTAAAACGCATTAAGTCACTATTACTAACAGCGACTTAAATATATATATATATATATATATATATATATATATATATATATATATATATATATATATATATATATATATATATATATATATATATATATATATTTTTTTTTTTTTTTTTTTTTTTTTTTTTTTTTTTCTAAGTCGCTGTTAGTAACAGCGACTCACTCCAAGGATAGGTTTGGATGTACGGACGTTTATTTTGGGAATTAAGTTTTCACGAAACTTATTGTTGGAATTAAGTTGTTAAAACATTTTATTTTATTCAAATTTTCTTGATAAGATAGACTATAGTTGTTAGAGGGCTTAAAATTCATGTCCGAAAAGGAAAATTTACAACTTAGGGGAAAGTCATTTCCTGTGTACCCTAGCCAGCCACCTCTCCATGTGTCCCTTCATTGTTGAATGGTTAACTAAAATTTCCCTATAAAGTCAAATTGCTATATTTTCAATTTTCATATAGAAACTTTACCGGAAATATAGTAATTTGAATCGAGACATATAAGCATATTGCATCATATATAGGTTGTTTGCAAATACGTCAATAGATGGTACTTTACGTTCATGATTTCTTTGTAAATTTTAGATAAATGCAAAATTTAACTATTAAAAGTAATATTATAAAAATACTTACAATCGAATAGAAGGATCAAATTGGTTTGTTCTATTACTACCCAACCACCGGCTTCCTTAAGGCAGCCGGTTATGATGGGCTCCGAGTAAACAGTCATCTACTCACCCCAGTTTCATACCCGGATCCAGAAAACGATTATACGGTCCTCATCGGAGATTGGTACCAACAAAGTCACTCAGCACTTAAGAAAATCCTTGATAGTGGTAGGCCCTTAGGAATGCCAGATGGTGTACTCATAAATGGAAAACAAGGCAAAGTTGGTGATGAAAAGGAGGAGCCTTTGTTTACAATGAAGCCAGGGAACACATACAAATATAGAGTTTGTAATGTTGGGTTGAAGAACTCTCTTAACTTTAGAATCCAAGTTCACAAGATGAAAGTTGTTGAAATAGAAGGTTCACATACTGTTCAAAATGTATATCATTCACTTGATATTCATCTTGGCCAATGTTTTGGTGTTCTTGTTACTGCTGATCAAGTTCCCAAAGATTACTATATGGTTGCGTCTCTAAGGTAAACTCTTCTTTTTAAAGCCGGCTTTTAAGTCAAAAAAAATTGCTATAACTCGCTTTTTCATTGGCTTTGGCTTGTTCGCTCTTATTTACTCTATTAAACGGACAACAGTTGAATCAATCATAACTAGCATAACAACTAATAAACATAATCCATGTTATCTGTTAATCAAACAAGTCAATTGAATCAACCAACCAATTGTCAAACGACGCCATTGTGTTTCAAATTGTTACATCCCGCTAGAGATATTCATTCGAGTCATCGGGTCAATTTCGGGTAAAGTGTTTTGGGTCAGTTTAAATTCGGTCTTGTGTCCACATTGATTTTTTTATTATTTTAATTCATTTTGAAATGGGGTCAAGTCGAATTCGATTCCAAGGTCAGGTAAAATATCAGGTCATTGGGTCAGTTTGAACACCACTACATCCCATAACCCATACAATCCAACAAAATAAAATTGAACCAAATGACAATTGAACATGACTTAAAAGTAACAGTTTTTGTTCTAGTCAAATCTAAATGAATCATTTATCACCATTCCACAGCTTGATCAACATTTCTATAAAAGAGTGTACAAAAGTGAACCCTTTACATCTCACCAAGAACATAAACGCACAATGTTGGGTTCTCTAAGCTTTTATATCTCTTGGCTCCCTAGAGGTTCACCAAGTATCACCTCCAAGCCACCGGAAAAATCCGATATGAAGGCGCAAAGGGACCATCATCCAACGTCATACCAGAGGCACCCACGGGATGGGCTTGGTCCTTGAACCAGTTCAGGTCCTTTAGGTGGAACCTAACCGCAAGTGCAGCTAGGCCAAACCCTCAAGGATCCTTCCATTACGGACAAATAAACATCACTCGTACAGTTAGGTTAGCCACCACGGCTGGCACTTTTGATGGCAAACTCCGGTATGCCATCAATGGTGTCTCGCACGTGGATCCTGAAACACCCATGAAGTTGGCTGAGTACTATCAAACCACAGAGAAAGTGTTCAAATATGATATAATTAAGGATGATCCACCAACTAATATTGAACAACTTGATAAAAGTACTCTTGCCCCCATTGTTCTTAACTTCAAACATAGAGATTTTATTGAAATCATCTTTGAAAATCACGAGAGAAGTGTTCAGACTTTTCATTTGGCTGGCTACGCCTTCTTCCCAGTCGCGTAAGTTTCCTTGTTATTCATATTCCTCATAATTAATTTCCATTATATAATGTCATTCAAACGTCGCCCACCTAGACAGAATTTGGAGAGATTGCATATACGCAATTTTACCCTTGTTGAAGAAAACAAAACGGTTCCACTATATGATGTCATTGGAGTGTCGCCCACCTAAACGATATTTGGGAAGAAAGTATGTATGCAATCTTTATCCTTTTTGAAGATAACAAAGTGGTTCCATTCATTGACTCTTAATTGCAAATATCATCAACAACTTAATGTAAATAAAAAGTTCACATTATTTAGTTCAGCATTTCTATAGTTCATTATAATCTAATTCTAAAACTATAAAACAATGGATCTTTCACTACATCATAATAGAGACATGATATTCATCATTATACAAACATTATATATTTAGGCTCCGTTCTATATGGCTAATCTAATATTATTAGCTCATTCACAAATTCTTCATTTACGATTTTGTAATTAAATCTGTAACTTAAAACGAACTACTTGTTCGCACAAAAACAACCAAATTGATCCTTTAGCTACTCATTATCAATGTAAACTTATATGACACAACCCAATCTTCATAATAGATGCAGGATTGAAGTAGGAGTATGGAGTCCTGAGAAAAGGAAGAACTACAATCTGATGGATGCAGTGAGCAGATACACCATACAAGTATACCCAAAATCATGGGCAGCTATACTATTAACATTCGACAACGTCGGTCTGTGGAACATAAGAAATGACGGTTTAGAGAGAGCATACTTAGGGCAACAACTCTATGTTAGTGTTCCGACGCCGGAATGAGTCCTTAGAGATGAATACAATCTCCCTGATAATGCTATTCTTTGTGGCATTGTCAAAGATATGCCTAAGCCTAAGCCTTACACATTATAAGTTACCCTGTTATTCAATCTCACTGTCAAAGATATGTACTATAGACTTTTTCTTGCATGAGATTTTCGTCAGAAAATGGTTAGTAATGTGGTTAATTTAGCTGTCTTGGAAGATTCAATTGGTACAAAATTGCGAGGTTGATTGAGAAGCATTTGTAGGGAATGCTAAGGTTGGTTGAAGGCTTGGAATTGGTAGAAAATATGAGGATTAAGTGTGGATAGTGTTTGATTACGCCTTTCTTTTTTGTATCATCCCTTCCCAAAAACAACTGCTTCAGAATTAGTATAGCCACCACCTTATGGAGTTTAGCTTGCATACCATGTGATCCATGTTGCCCTGCCTATCCCGCCCCCTTGATTCCCATGGCTAGGGCGATTACATCTATGGGGAAAGTTTCAGTTCTGTGAATATTTGAAGATTGAAAGGTCCTTGTGAATACCCATGATGATGGTCAGGGCTAGAAGGAACAATGGAATCGGTGGTTGAGAGCCATACATAGGTTGATTAGGTCTAGTTGCCCCTATGGTCAAACTAATTAGACTGCTGATTTGGCATAGGACAAGTATGTGCATTAGATAGGGATGGCAATAAATCTTGGACTCGAACCGGACCCATAGATCCAGATCCATTTTTGTGGGTTTGGGTCCTGAAATTTTGGACCCATTGGATCCAAGTCGGGTTTGGATCCGCTTAAAATTGACAGGTCTAGACTCACAGATCCTTAAGACCCGTTATTATTATAAAAATACCTTTAAGATATGCGTTTATAATTTATACTACATAGATCTACTGAAGCTCGAAAATTACATATTGATTGATTTAGTTTTAGGATCTTGAAGTATACATACAATAGCACCTACACTAGCACCTATAGCTACAGGTTCAAGTAATTACATTCCTAAGTTCATTTGTAAAATAAAATTAAAAGTTCATCTTCATAAAAAAAACAGAGAAACAAATATTTCATCTATTACTTTTAAAATCAGCAAATACCATAAAATTTTCTACATGCTAGACATATTTGAAGACCAACTACAAGACTACTAGAAGACAAAATGGATAACCTAGTAATATGGATGATAGATTATAATTATTATATTACTATTTTTTAATTAATAATTTTATAAGTTATTATTATTAGTCAATGAATATAACAGCATGGCAATCTAAATACGATGCAAAATTCAAATCAAACAAGCCATTTAAGTTGGACCCGTTTTGGACCCGGATCCAACACTGGATCCGCAGTATCCATGATCCATATCTGGGTTTTAAAATTTAGACCCGCAGATCCGGATCTGGGCTTTACCATGAAAATGAATCTGCATCCGAGTCCATCCGGATCCGGCCTATATCCGACCCCTTGCCATCCCTTGCAGTATAATGCTGGAGTTTCTGACTTTTTGATGCTTCATGTTGTTTCACGTGAGTTCAATCTACGTATGGCCTTGAACACACTACTGATGGATGGATGGATGGATGGATGGGTGTGGATATGTTCAGGGAGACGTTGAGTTCCTGAGGTTCAACTGCTTGTATTGTCTTTTCTATTGATTAGCTCCGAACTGCTTTAAGAACAGGCTTGATTCCTTGACCATTCTACCGAAAGGACAAAACAGGACGTGTTGGGGCCTGGGGGTGGTTGGTTTGATTATATGTTGTTGATTTCAAAAGCTTTGTTTGAATTCTTGTGATGACTCATATCTTCGTAAACTGCACAAGCAGTTAATTCAAGTGTCAAGCCACTCAAAGTGGAGGAGGTCGGATGAGTTGGCGAGTTCACCAGACCAAGCATCTAAGATACGACTAGCCAAGAGTGGGAAGCATCGTAGGGGTTGCACTGATGATGACGCTACGCAAAGGCTGATGGAAGTGGTTTTCGCGAGCCTACTGCTCGAACGAGAAAGGCTCTCCTACTCAAATGAGCAGTGCAATAGGTTGGCTACTTAGATGAGCAAGGAGATGCTTGAACAAGCAGCAGGCAGATTCAAAGGCAAGGTCTGTGAAAGCTCATGGAGGTGTGCTCGTTCTTGCTCGAACAACTAAAGTTGGTTCTCTCACTTCTTGGACAAGCACTTTGTGTGCTTAAACAGGCATTCTTTACCTGAACATCGGGCTTTATGTTTTACACGTATTCTAACTTTAAGAAGCTCAAGAAATGATTTAAGACATCTTAGATGCCAAATATAAGTAGTGAAATGTGAACAATTATTAATGCACGTCAATGTTAATGCTCATCAACCTCCAAGAAAAACATGAGAGTAGGGCATTAAGGAGCACTACCATTGTGGGGGAGAAATTTTGTTCAAACCCATTGTTGTTGGGTAAGGGTAATTCTAGATAAGAGTTTGTTTTAACTAAGTTGAGTGCAAGCCACTAAGAGAAGTAGATAAAGCTAAGAGTGTACTTGCATTTATTTGTGAGCAGATACCATAGAAGGTATTTAGTAACTACTAATAATAAGAAAATACAAATACTAGATTGAAGTGGAATCATAAGATACCCATTCAATATTCATCTTCTTATACTATTTCTCTGTTTTTGTTGCGCTTTGCACAAGTTAAGGTCACTTGCTTACATGGTGATGTAAAGCTTCATGGCACAAATTCACAATGCAAGAAAATAACCGAGTTCAGTGTTGAACTAAAAACAGCATGATAAAATTTCTTTAAACGTAGTGTAAGATGTAATAGGTGACGCATTCAAAATAAAAGATGCAAATGGAGAAAAAATGTGAGAAAAGAGGAAACAAAGGGACCTCTTGGTTTTACTAGGCGAGGATCAGCCTAAAGGTACTCAACGTCGAGAATTTCACGAGTGAAGATTTGTCATAACAAGAAACCGATAAGTTGTAAAACTTCTATAAGAGCCTTACCATATTATCAACATTTGTGCAGGATCGAGAACCAGCATCTTCTCCAGCAACTCTAAGAATGCTGCGATCGACACTGCCACAAAACAAAATGGAAATTGAGCAACTATAGTTTAGCAAAAGTATCCATGATTCATATACGAACCCCAAACTTACTGTCTGAAATTCCCACAAAACGCTTCTTCAATGGGGTGATCGGAATAAAATGGGTATATCAAGGTAGCTTTGCATCCCCGGCCAGCTGAAATCATCTGGAGCTTCACACAGTTTTAAGATCTTACATAGGAGTATTATCCTTTGCTTCTTTTCAATAGCTACACTTTTCTCGCTCTTGTAAAATATTCCAAAATCGACAAAAAAAACATTGATCGTAGTAATTAACAAATATTAGCGGAAGGAAGAGGCCATCATAAATTTGTCCCTCCAGTCACAAAAGGCCTCCACACTCTTCACACGATTTGTAGTATCTTTCATCATAGCACCAATACCGAAGTCTTAACTTCGATAATATAAGGTCAATTACACGTATTTCATCACTCGTAAAATCAGAGTTTGGGTTTAAAAAGAATCAATAGTTTCCCAAATGAACTGGTGGCGATAGCCGGTAGGACAAGTTAAGCATACTCGAACAATGTAAGTAAGCAAGTTAACATGCTAAGTGCGGGCACACACACACATGATGCTTACAGCACACGAAAATATGTCAAATGCAGGGAAAAAAAGAAATAAAAAGTAGAGTTTACCAGCCAAAATTGTTCAGCCCTGAAACATCCTGTTATTTAAGATCTGTAATGTCTGATCTACCGATAAACTGGAAATACTATAGGTTAACAAGCAATCAGAACACTTTGCATGAAGTAATATATCCGCCTTCAAATCCTCCACCGCCTTCTTATCCAATTTCAAGAACTTAAGAAAATCTCTAATACATGGGAAAAAGGCCTCTGGGTGAGCACAAAAAGCCTTAAAAGCATAGAACAAACCTTCCATATCAAATATCATCTGTTTGGCTCCATTATCAGAGAATTGAACGCCTAGAGCGAGAATATTGTGAAATATAAAATGGTCGAGCCCATCAGCTATACTTCTCCATGTATCCAGGAAGTCTTTAGCATTAAGATGTTCTCTAAACAAATTAAGTAGGCTTCTCAAATTATCCAGTGCTACAACAAGATCATCCGATATACTCGTATCCCTTTCGGTGACTTCCTCAAAGCGTTCCACGTTATGGAAGTAGTAGAAAGAGTAATTCTCGAACTGGTGTAGAACATGAGTGATTAATTCCATGAGCCAATTAGTCTCCATCTCGATTAAGCTCTCAATCTCTTCTTCAAAAAAGTAACTGTCATTTGTTGCATTGAGCGTAGGATCAATATCTAATCCCTTTTCAGCAAGTCTAAGCTCAAAAAGATCTACATCATCACTCCACGTTTGCAACTTAAATTCAGAAAATCGGGCTGAATTGATTAATTGACAGACTGTAACTAAATTTTGTTCGGCATCATGTGCAAGAAATTCGGCACTTTTATGCCTTTCGAGCAAAACATTAAAGAAGCGCCAAAGGAACTTTCCGGGAGCTGATCTCATGAAATGTATACGACGTGCAGTACACGGCAAAGTCTGGCAACGCTGGATCATTTCCCAAGCTGTTGTGAGTGCAAAATCTGCAGCTAACGGAGCTTTATAATCTTCACTAGTAGACAGAACATACTGGTCATTTTCAGTTTTCTCTAGTATATAAACTGTAGACCAAGCTCTTACATCCTTCAGCTTTGCTTTTAGTCTGTTCCATGCATCCTTGAGCTCTACCTTAGCCCAAATACGGAGCCAATCCGGTCTGTCACAAAACAAAGACAACGCTGACATGCTTCCTGCTGAACTTGGAAGAAGATATGTTTCTGGAATGATAAATAATTGCATACGTTTATCAAATTTGATTATTTCATCAATCAGATGGAGCCAGGAAGAACTAGCATCTGATTTGGTGATCCTTTCTCGGTATCTTTCAGAAAGAACAGGGAACACTTTCTTCCCCAAGAATTCCGATAGAAACTGCACCATGGAGAACACCCAAGCTTCCTTCGCACTACAACTAAACATTCTAGCCTGATCAATTAGTGGCTGTAGAACATCATCAACGCCTTCAATAAAATCATGTGTAATTTTGTAGACAAGAGCAAACATGAACTCAGGCTGATCAGTCCATTTGAGCAAATGATGCTCAATCCTCGATGCTATTGATGACACTAGTTCATCAATAGCCCAAAGCCCCATGGTTCTTTCCTTCACCTTTCCCAACAAAATATGATGCCGTTCTTCCCTTCGCGACTGTGCATGCTCCAATGCAGAGAGTGCTAGAAAGCTTTGGGGGTAGCTCTGTTTTTTCTCTCCTTGCATGAGAAGTAGGGGGTTCGGGATGCCTGTAGCCTCTGAGCTTCTTGTGTTTGACGCCAAAATTTTGGGTGGCCACCCGAGAGAAGAAAGAAGACTGCGATGATCAGCGATTACCTGAGGCCTAAGCACTGCCATCATCTTATCCACTCTTGCATCAACAGCCTTCAACAGATGACACCACTGAGGATGATTTTTCAGGATACCCAACAGGAGATCCTCGATAATGTTGATGGCCTTCACAGCCCTATGAACATTTCCCAGCTTTGCATGAAAATACTGCAATTTTATAAAAAGAAGTAATTAATTGTGTCTGAGTGTCGGACACAATACCTTTATAGTTCCTTTTTCCTTTTAATATGGTAAGAGATAACAGTTCATTCATGGCTATATACACATGAAAGTATAGAGAACAGAGCAAAGTTGGTCATTACTCCTGGAACTGGTGGACTAGATTCAGTTCTTGAGAAAATGAATCCAGTACGCCGATTCAGAGAAGATAAAACAGCATCTTCTAAATCTCCAACCAGGGTTTCCAGATTTAGAGCAACCCCTAGAAATGTTTCAATAAATCAGTAAGTTCTAGCAAGCATAGAGGAAACAAATGATTCGAAACTCAAAGTACTACTTGTTCAAGATCACACAGAACATAATAAACACTTTGAAGTCAACAGCAGAAGATGAAAGATCAAGCACAAAAAGGAAGAAGTTAGTAAATTTTGGCATCTGATTATTGGAAATGTCCTTGGGAACGCTCAAGGTATATTAGAAAACTAGGAATGCATGTTGAAAATTTGCAAGTTCAATTCTGAAAAAAGTGAAAACAGAAAATATTAGTTATGTACATTATACCGAGTAATGATTATATAATTACTATCTTATATCTCAAAACTATAATAATTTTAAACTCTCGGACTCCATTTACACAATGGATCACTCCACTTTTAAAGGAAGTGCATCAAGGACAGCTGCAAACACTTCTGTTAAAAGTGAACTCAAATGTGGAAACCGGACACACATTCTCCACAGCTGTCAACTCTTTTCTGCAACCAAAGCTGCTAATGGATAACATCATCCAGTTACGTCCTTGCTTCCTCACATAGTTTTAAAAATCGCGAGGCGCACCGAGGCGCTAAAGGCCCTTAGAGCCTAGGCGCAAAGCACAAGTCGAAGGCGTGAGCTTTTTGTATGCGAGGCGCACTTTTTTGCTAAAGATTAAAAAACAATTTTAAAACATATATAATACTTCAAACAACTTGATATTCATATTTTAGAATCAACAAGCATGAAAACATTTATTATTCTAGCAGTAAACACCACTTTAGCACAAAACTATTATAATGAGAATACGAAGAATTCCCAACGTTATTTTCTTCTTCGCATCGTATGTATTTTATTTGTCTTAAAAAAGCAACGGGTTTTCAAACTTCATATTCTAATAAATTTGAGTTTTGTTTTTACTTCTTTTTCGAACAAACAAGAATAAGTTTATAACCATACCAAACAAGGAGGCACACAGGGCGCACAAGGCGTGAAGAGCATCAAGGCGTACGCCTCTTGTAGTGGGCTTTGCCTCACCTAGCCGAGGCATTTTCAGTCGAGCCTGAGCTCAAGGCGCACAAGGCACACTTTTTAAAACTAAGCTTCCTCACCAAGAAAGAAAAGAATTGAAAAAAGGTGTTCCATCTAAAAAACTTAGCCCTAAATCCATGATTCTTTAACCCAAGATTTAACCACTCATTGACAAGAATCATTCCAAATTGATTACTACCCATTCAGATTACACATGAGACAACTACACCTGGTTTAATAATTATTGCAATATCAGAAAAAGGAAAAAAAATGAAACACCAGGTTTGATAATGAAACTTTAGTCTTTTAGGCATCAAGCTTGGGAAGCTAATTAGTGCTCAATGACCACATCCACTCCAATCCCTACATTTAATGAAATAAATGTATACATTGATCTCTTAAGTATCAAGTTTACAGAGCCAATCTGTGTTGTGTAACCTCATACATATCATCATCAACATCCTAATTGATTTTTACTAAAGATAAGTGATGAGTATGAGTCAATGACAAGTAAGATTAGACAACAAAATACTTCATCCGTCACTTTTTAGTTGCAACTCATCATTTAGGCACACTTTGTGTAAGAGATTATACATGGTAAATGGACAAATTAATCAAAATAAATTAAACCATAATAACCTAACTTCTTCATCTAAGTTTGATTTGGCTAATATGTTTGTTTACATTCTCTATTCCCTACATCAAATCAAATGAAGTAAAAAAGTGACATGAACAAGTACATATCACATCATAGGTACCCATACATGTGTACTTGACCAACCAAGCCAGCTAACATCCACAAATAGATCCATTTCAAAGCATGTGTAAAATCAGTCCAAAAAATCCATTTATGAAATGAAGTATTTGCTAAAGATGGCTACAAAATGTGAGCAAACAAAAATGGAAAAAAGTACAATCTATTTGTGTAAATGCTATTTTGCAAGATAGAAATTAGCACAAATGCATAAACACCCACATCAGCAATAAAAATCAGGTCATCAAAATTAGAAACCAGAAATACAAAGAATATAAGAAATCACATTACTAAGTTTACTCATTTTAACAATCCCCAAATTTTCAAATTTCCTTAAAAAAACTACAAGACAAAGAAAAATTAACATGTACTTACCAGCATACTCGCGTAACTTTTCAATCCGCCGCAACTCCCGCGCAATATATGGCAAATCTTTCCCAACAATTTTCTCAAAAATCCTACGTTTTTCCCTGGTTTCACCTACCCACAATAATAAAAATAATTCACAAAACTAAATATGGGTTATATTTAAAACTTGAAAAAATGAATACCCACAAAAATAATAACAATTATTTTTTTTTAAATGTATGGGTTATATTAATTTAATACTTGAAAAAATGAATATCCAATAAAACAATTAAAATTTTAACTTACATTGAGAACAAATGATGCTGAGATTCTCCAAATTAAACGTAAAATCTTCAATAAATGATTTGGTGTGAATCGAACGAGAAGTAGAAGAAATTAACAAACTTCCTAGAGTATTGTGAAGATTTTGAAGATGGTTTTGAAGGTGGGCACATTTGGAATCAAGCTTAATAGCTAAATCTTCAAATTTTGAAGGGTTTTCAATGGGATTAGAATTCAATGTATGATTGTTGATAAACCCTAATGTATTTTCTGGAATTTCATTGAGTTTTGGTAACATACTTTCGTTGTTGTTTTCCATGATTTTGCTTAGAGTATGCGCTACTGTGTCTGTGTAAGCATAAAGAAACCTTGCAATAAAATTAGAAAATTCGTATCGGCGGTGGATGTTCCCTTTTTTTCAAACGGGTGGCCCGATGGGATCGGTAAATTTATTGAATTTCTCACGTAACGCGACCTAAAAAAAATTCTAGGGGCGGTTTGGATTGAGAGTATCTCAAAGGTAAATAGAAATGTAAATGAAGTTTGAAATAATTGTGATAGAGGTAGAATAAAAATAAATTAGAAAAGATAATAAAAAAGGTTTATTTCCCTCATTTGGAAGTAAACAATTCTCCCGCCTTTCCTTAGGATAAACTTATACTCTAATAGAGGAATTAATTGCTATTTCTTTCATTTTTCATTACCTTCTAATTAATTCTTCCACCTCTCTAACTATCAAAATTCTTTAATCATTTATCTAATAATTTTATTTCATTAATATTCAATAAGAGTTTCAAACCATAACATTTATGTATAAAATAAAAACCATAATAAATAACATTTTATTCCTCAATATAACATACTACAATATTCGATATTACTTTTAAAATTTTCTCATAATCCTCTTTGTTTCTCCCTTCTTTGAATGGTCTAAACTTCATTTAATTGCTTTTTCAAGCTAACTAACTCACATTGAAAATATTCTTTTTCGGGCTTAATAATAATATCTTTATATTATTTTGTACCTTCTAGATCAACCCATATATATATAATAACTACAACCTCAAGTTTCATCATGGAACAACCAACATGTTACAAAATGATGACATGGATCAAAGTTGCTCAAATCCTAATTATATTTAACTTCGTCATTATAGTTATACTTCTTTTCATCAATATCAATATTTGACATCTACACACAAAGAACATCAATCCTAATTAAATAATTAGGGTAACTCAAAAAAATGCTAGAAAAATTAATTATTATTTAATAATAAATTCACAAATTAGAAAATTAGAGATATATACTTAACTTAGTTAGAGAAACACATATTACAATAAAAACACTCAAGAGTCAAAAGGAAGTGGTATTTAGAGAAGCATGAGACTTTGGAAGGAGTGAAGTTAGGCATTTTAATAGTATCATCTAGTCTCTCAAGAGACCATCTTATTAACAGACATATCCCAAGCTCAGTCTATTAAAGAGTAATGTCTACTTACCGTATTTTTAATGACTATTTAATTATATTTAATCCTTACTTATCGTATTCTTAATGCTTACTTTCAATATTTTAAATGTCTACTTATATCATTCTTAATGCTTACTTATAATATTTTAAAAAATATGTAATGGACCGGTACAATTAGAATTGGTCTCTCACAAGAATTTGTATTTTAATATATATTTTTATAAAACACCTAATCATAGTCAATTTCATCGCACAAAATAAAAACAAGTTTGAATACTCAAAACAATTAACGAAAGTCTTAATAAATAACGATTATATTTATAAAGGTAACAAATCACCTTTATATAATAGGATTTGATAGGGTAAAAGTTTTGTTATTTTAATTTATCTTTTTTTATTTTATTTGTTTTATTATTTTTTTTTATCTTTTTTATAGTGATTTACAAATCACCGTCATTGATTAAAAATTTTTCAAACCATTATAATTTAAACCTAAATAAAAAAGAGCCGGTAAATAAAACCTTAGGAGATGAAAAGTCAGCTCTTATTTTTTTTGTGTACAATGAAACTGGGGAAGTTTTTTAAGTTTTTTTTTTTTTAAGCTTATTTTGTTTCATAGTTCTCAAAAGTGATTGTGGACGAGTCGTGGTCTCTATTCTCACGTTGGGCACAAATCAAAGATATTTTCTTCCCACTTTTGTTTGATTCTACCCATTTGTGATGTCAATGAATTCAAATTGTTCTTAGATTCTATACTTTCCTTTATTAAGGACTTAAATACAAAATCTCTTGCAACAAAACTTCAATCTTCAATTCATCTCATTCCCAATCTTTCCCACAAATCAATTGGGCAACAATTACAGGTACTTCTGTTCTCAGTCAAATTTCCTTGATTCCAAACCACTTTTGTTGTTTTAATTTGTGAAATAAATACTTATTTATATAGTTATTTATGGGTTTCGACTAAGCCAGGAATTCTTTCCTTAATTTACTTTACCTTATCAATATTTAGAATATTGTAAACTAATAACCAATTGTTACTGGGATTAATCAAATTTGTGTAAAATTGATGTTCTTTGATTTGTTGTTTTACCTGTAGAATGTAGGAACTAGGAAGAGATTAGAGGCTTACTGGTTAGATTGTGTTGGTTAGAAGTTAAAAGTTACCCCCTTTGTTCAATTTAGTTGCCATTTTAATAGAACAATTTGCTACCAAGAGTTAGATCCAAAACAACTCTTTGTTATCTCCAACAACTAAAAAAGTTAAGGTTGCGTGCCCTCGACTCTTAGTCTTGCTCATATGGGAGTCACTTAAGGGCCCATTTTGTTGTCGCTATCGTGCACCCGGAATGATAAGTGAAAATTAGTGTAATTTTCAGAGGAAAATTTTATGAGAATTTTGATGGTTATGCCTGTTCTACTTTAATCATCTCATTTTCTTCACAAATTAATTCCAATGTATAACCATCGAATTCTCTTGAGAAATAGTAGGAAAATCTCTTGAGTATTTTGATGGTTATGCTTGTCAAGCTTTGCGATGTGATGTTCTTTGTTTTTACACTTTGGTTTGGATCAAAAAATGATTTTGCCAAAGATCTATGGATCCAAAACTTGATCTTGCCAAAGCATGTATGGACAAAAAAAATCCTAGTTCGTGTCACTATTTATTCAATACCCTCCTAGTCATTGTTAATTTGTTGTAAGCTATTCTTGCCAGTCTTTTCATTGCATACCACAACTATTTTTATTTTAGATTTATATATACTTCCTTCGTTCCTTAATGTATGATCCTTTTGAGTTTTGACCCAATAAGATCTCACGTATTTGGGTTATATGGGCGAATGTGAAGGGATAGATGGGTATGAGATGAAGTCGCTTTTGTTTTATTTAAAGGACCCCAAAATGAAGCATAGTATGAGGGTTCATTAGTTTTTGCGAAGTCTCATGATTTTGATTATCTATCTAGATCTCAAATTGGTACTCAAAACTTTGTTCTGATTTGTTAACACTTATGGCCCGTTTGGTAATATATGGTTGGAATGAGAATGATTTGTAGTGTAAATTTTCATGATATATATCATGTCATTCCCATGGTAATGATAGTTGATCATAAAAAAGTTTTTTTATTCACAATTTAGCATTACCACCTAATAGTACATGATCAAATGGTAATGCATTGGAATGAATTTTGTGAAAAAAATTGAGATTGTTAAAAGAAAATTAAGAATAAGCATGACTATTAAACTCGTCAAGTGATATTCCTATCAAATTACATAAGTTTTTCATTACCATAGCCACCATTTAGTACCAAATATCAAACGGGCTGTTAATGTTCGATTGATGCTAAGGATTGACACAATGAGAAGAAAAGCAACTTCCTAAGAAAAGAATGTTGCTTACTTAAGCTTCATTTGCCTTTTTGTTTTGCATATGTGAAACTATCTTCTTAGGCAGAACCTTTTTTGACTAGAGATTCTGTTTATACAGTTCTTCATAATTCTATATTGTAGATTTTGTGCCTCTTTAGTTATCCTCCAAATGGAAGATGAAATCAAAAGAAGTAGAAAAATTGAAAAGTGTTCAACAAGCTACTCTTCGGAATGGAGCTTGTGGCAACTTCTCGATTCCCTATTGCCAACAGGTGGTTTTGCACATTCATTCGGTCTCGAGGCTGGAATACAAGCTCGTTTAGTCAATGACCCTGAAGATCTCGAAACTTTCGTGATCCAAATCTTGCAAAATACCGGGAGCTTACTTCTCCCTTTTGTACATGCTACTACCATTTCACCTGATATAAAAACTTGGCATAAGCTTGACAAAATGTTGGATGCAATGCTAACGAACGAAGTCGCTCGCAAAGCTTCGACTGCCCAAGGCTCCGCACTCATGAGAGTTGCGGCAGCCATGTTTACTGAATTGCCCACTTTGAAAGCCATGAGAACGGAATCAATAGGTGGTCATCAGGCTACTTCTTTCCACCATGCTCCCATATTCGGACTCGTTTGTGGTCTTCTCGGGCTGTCGTCTGACATCTCTCAGAGGGCTTACCTGTTCATTACACTAAGAGATGTAATCTCTGCTGCAACAAGACTGAATGTAATAGGACCTCAAGGTGGGGCTGTTTTGCAGCATAGGGTGGCTTCTAAGGCTGAGACGATTTTGAAGAAGTGGAAAGATCGTGATGTTGATGATGCATGCCAAACTGCACCTTTGATTGATGTTGTGCAAGGCTGCCATGGCTACTTGTTCTCAAGAATGTTCTGCTCTTAGATGAATTTATTTTGTTCAATGTAGTAAAATGATCTTGTTTTGGGTTGATCTTATTTTGAATGTTGGTTATGTATAGCTTTTTGATTGATAAATTAAGTAAAATGTATATTTATCCGATTCATTTTTGTTCGGCTAACAATATATTTGGATTATTGGATGGAAGAATTTTGTAGATAGAAAAGGGAACAAAACTAAGGGAGATGATCTTTTATATTTATACAGTAAAAGTATTTTTAACTTTCTAAAGAATTAGAAGGATAAATGATAAATGAGGATTGAGGAACATATTAAGTGCCTTTTATCTTTATAAAAGCCATCCATCTGTACGATAAGTTAAAAATTAAAAAAGTTATGTTGGAATGAATTTATTGGTGAATCATAATAAAAACAATTCAATAAAAAACATACCACAAAAATCATAAATATATATGTTAAAAATTAATGTTTTCAATTCAATACAAAAAAATAATCATTATTATAATTATCTAATACGACAATCACTATGACACATGTCGTATTGAGAATAAAAACTAAAAATAATAAAAAGATGTCACGTGTACCTCACAAAATAAATTTGAGAACGAACCTTTATGTATCCCATAAGGGTAAATTAGGCTAATTCAAAAGCATCCGTTGAAAACTACTAAATACTTGCCTATTTTATGAATTGGTAGAATGGTACCATCTTTCAAAATGGATAATTATTATATCTATTCCATAAGATTTCTCTTAGATGTGCATCCCTCTTTATTTATTTTTTTTCATTCATGAATCTTTCTCTTTATTTTTTAAAAAACCTGTCCATGATTATTTCTTTGATATATTTTGTGAGTTTTTGAAAACAAACAAAGAGATCTACTATTTAGAATATAAATAAATTTAAACTTCTTCAAGGTATATGTGTGATTATGTTTTGTTTGAGTCGATTTCGGTCTAAAAATTATATATTTAAGGCTTTTAATTTCAATTTTTCAAAAAACATGATTTACAATTTACAGTTTGTGAAAATTAAGATTTTTTGGGTTTTAAAATTGATACGAGATATGGTGAATTTTACACTTTTATGATTAAATGGGAATTTAAATTTTTTGTTTTTGGCTATAAATATAGGGAGTGTATAATAGAGGTTTTTATATGTTTGATAAAAGGGTGTTGAATTTTTTTTTTAATTGCTTCTGAAATCCTTCAGCTTAGTTAAAGATGCTAACATTGGGAGTTTCAATTAAACTTACCAATTTTTCAAAAGGGTAAATTTTGATTAAGTATCTATTTTTTTGCCTATATGTATATCTAGCGTATACACCAAATCTAAATAGTTAGTAGTATTTCTTTGACAATAACAGGTAGTTGTGTAGACATCTGTAAAAAGTGTGCTAAACCATACAGGTGAAATATATCTTTATATTTATTGTCAATGCTCATAATTGATGGGTAAAAGAGGCTAAAAAAATTTAATAAATTTAAGTTGCTAACAAGAAAAATATGGTTATAAAAAACTTTATACAAATATAAAGTTATACATTCTGTGGGTATACTAGTATTCTATAATCTATTTCGACTAGTTTCATATTGTGAGATTATTTTTCCAAATTGCGAATTGAAATGTATATATACATGTGCTTTATGGAAGATTAATTAATAAAAACATCAAGAGTGTTAAAAATTAGAGAGATAAGGAGGAAGTAGAATGAGTAAAAGTTAGAAGATAGAAATGTTTTTACTCATTGGTGTAGTTTTTACAATGGTGAACTTCCATATTTATAGGCAAGTTCATTGACAATTACATTGAATGCATTCACATTAGGCTAAATTCATTAATTACCTTTCACACTATATCTCAACACTCCCCCTTGAATGCATTCTAATTATGTAAAAAGAGTAAAATATTATTACAATATTTTTATTTAATATTGCCTCGTTAAAAACCTTGTCAGGAAAAACCCAATGGGATAAAAACCTGAACGAAGGGAAAAAGAGTGTAGTAAATATGATTCTCCCCCTGAGTTCAACGTATATCTCGTAGATGACACATTCCAAGTTTATATACAAGTTGCTTGAATCTCTTTGATGGAAGGGACTTTGTGAATAGATCTGCAAGATTTTCACTTGATTGAATTTGTTTGACTTTTACTATTTTGTACTTCTGGAGGTCATGTGCAAAGAAGAGTTTTGGTGCTATGTGTTTGGTTTTATCCCCTTTTATGAAGCCTTCACTAACTTGTTCAATGCAACCGGTATTATCTTCAAAAATTACAGTTGGAGAATTTATTATCGAGTTTATCCCACACTCTTCTTGAATGTGACCAATTACTGACCTTAACCAAACGCATTCTCTACTTGTTTCATAAAGGGCGATTAATTCTGCGTGGTTTGATGTTGTAGCTGTTAGTGTTTGTTTTGTGGATCTCCAAGATATTGCGGTACCTCCAAATGTGAATACATATCCATTTTGTGATTTAGCCTTATGGGGATCTGATAAGTATCCAGCATCTGCATATCCAACAAGTGTAGCATCTTGCTTTGATCTATAAAATAGTCCAAGATCTTTAGTTCCTCGAAGGTAGCGTAACAAATGTTTTATTCCGCTCCAATGTCTCTGTGTTGGTGAATTACTATATCTAGCTAATAAATTAACAGCGAAAGCAATATCAGGTCTTGTATTATTAGCTAGATACATCAGAGCTCCAATTGCGCTTAAATATGGCACTTCAGGGCCAAGAATCTCCTCGTCTTCTTCACAAGGTCGAAATGGATCATCTTTTGGTTTTAATGATCGTACTATCATTGGAGAGCTCAGCGGATGAGCTTTGTCCATATGAAATCTTTTTAGCACTTTTTCTGTATAGTTGGATTGGTGCACAAAGATTCCACCCCTTAGGTGCTCCATTTGTAATCCAAGGCAAAAACTTTGTTTTCCCAAGATCTTTCATTTCAAATTCTTTCATCAAATATTTTGCAGTTTGTTCAAGCTCTTTGGGAGTTCCAATGATATTTAAATCATCAACATAAACTGCAATTATAGAAAATCCTGAGTCCGTTTAATAAATACACAAGGACTGATTTGATCATTTTTGAATCCTTCTTTCAGGAGATATTCACTAAGACGATTATACCACATTCTTCCAGATTGTTTTAGTCCATAAAGTGACCTTTTCAGCTTTATGGAAAACATTTCTCGTGATTGGTGGTTTTCTGGCAACTTAAGTGCTTCAGGGACTTTCATATAAATGTGTGTATCAAGTGAACCATATAAATATGCGGTCACAACATCCATAAGTCGCATTTGCAAACTGTTTGAGATAGTTAGACTTATCAAGAATCTTAGTGTAGTCGCATCTACTATTGGAGAATACGTTTCTTCATAATCAATCCCTGGTCTTTGGGAAAAACCTTGTGCTACAAGTCGTGCCTTATATCTGACCACTTCATCTTTTTCATTTCTTTTTCTTACAAACACCCATTTATAGCCGACCGGTTTTATACCATTTGGTGTTTGTGTAATTTGTCCAAAAACTTCTCGTTTTTCAAGTGATTAATTCCGCTTGAATAGCATCTTTCCATTTCGGCCAATCATTCCTACGCCGACATTCTTGTATCGTTCTTGGTTCTATATCATTTTCATCAAGTGTTATTTCGGTGGCGATTGAATGAGCAAGTGCATCATTAACAATAACATTCTTTCGATTTATTTGCCTTTTAGTTGAAAAGTAATTAATCGAAATTTCATTGTTATCTTTGATATTATTATTTTCTTCTTCTCTGAGATTTTCATCCTCATCTACAAGACTTGTTTCTTTACAATGCATCAGGTAATCTGTTTGCAATATATTGATTATGGACAATTTTTCTAACTTCTTGTTCAGAAGCATTCATTTTTGGATCATATATTTTCAAATGCATTGCATTCCATGTGAGATCTATTTCCTTCTTATTTGGGTCCACTTTCTCTCCCCCTAAGGATGGGAATATTGTCTCATTAAAATGACAATCTGCAAATCTATCATTAAATAAATCACCGGTCATTGGTTCTAAATATTTGATAATTGATGGGCATTCAAATCCAACATAAATTCCCATCCTTCTTTGTGGACCCATTTTTGTACGTTGGGGTGGCGCAATAGGGACATATACTGCACATCCAAATATTTTCAAGTGTGATATATTTGGTTCTCGACCATGCACTAATTGATGTGGTGAATATTTATGATAAGCACTTGGTCTCAATCTTATCAATGACGATGCATGTATTATTGCATGTCCCCACGCAGATGATGGCAATTTCGACCTCATTAATAATGGTCTTGCTATTAATTGGAGTCTTTTAATCAATGATTCAGCCAGACCATTTTGAGTATGAACATGAGCTACTGGATGTTCTACTTCAATTCCAATTGATGTGCAATAATCATTAAAAGTTTGAGATGTAAATTCTCCGGCATTGTCAAGCCTAATTCGCTTAATTGTATAATCTGGAAATTGATTTCTCAATAGAATGATTTGAGCAAGTAATTTCTCAAATGCCACATTTCTAGTTTGTAGGAGACTTACATGTGACCATCGTGTTGAGGCATCAATCAATACCATAAAATATCTAAATGGCCCAGAAGCAGGATTAATTGGCCCACATATATCTCCATGAATTCTTTCTAGAAATTTAGGAGTTTCAGTAGCGATTTTATTTAAAGATGGTCTGATTATCAATTTGCCTTATGAGCATGCAGAACATGATAATTCATTTGGTTGGGGAATTCTCATTTTCTTCATTGGATGCCCAATTGAATTTTCAATAATTTTTCGCATCATTCCCACACCAGGATGACCCAATCGGTCATGCCATAAATTTATCATTTCTTTATTATCTAACTTCTGGTTAGACACCATGTTTATCTCAACCGGTTTTATATTAATGCGATATAATCCCGATGAGTATGCTGGTAATTTTTCATGAATGCTTTTCTTGCCGCATTTTTCAGATGTGATGCATAAATATTCAGTATGATTTTCGGTCATTGTTTCTAAATGATAACCATTTTGGCGTACATCTTTGAAACTTATGAGATTTCGTCGAGATTTACTTGAATATAAAGCATCATTAATTACTAACTTTGTCCCATTAGGAAGTATTATTTTAGCTTTTCCATATCCCTCTATTAGTGTAGTGGTTCCAGAGATTGTGGTGACATCTGCTTTCACCATCTTCAACTCAGAAAAATATTCTTTGTGCTTTAGTATAGTGTGAGTTGTTCCACTATCTAGGAGGCATTGATATTTGACTCCATTTTCAAACTGATCCACATCTTCATATTAAATAAATAGATAGTTAAAATAAAATTTCATTAACATAAGGTGATATCAATACATAAAAAAAAGGAGATTGCATATAAAAAGAAATATAACTAAATAAGTGCCACAACATTATTAAGAAAAATTCAAATATCTTCTTCGTATTCTTTATCATTTTCATCGCCATCTAAATAGAAGTCTGAAAGGTCAAGATTAGGCATCGACGTGGTTGCTTTATTATAAGGATCGACAT
>NC_080053.1:19149237-19199237 GCF_026212465.1 Amaranthus tricolor
TTCTCTCCTAATTTCACTCACATCGAGTTTTAATTTCCTTTTACTTTTTTTTTTCTTTTTTCTATAAATTGATTTAATTCCTTTTTTCTCTTTACTCCACTTTTTCTCTAGATTTTGCTATTTTTTCTTTCCTTTTTTACACTCAATCCATCAAACCCTCTTCGTGTATCTTGATTTCTCATTTTATTTTGATTTAAATAGGGGTTGTACAACTGGGTTTTTGTTTTCTTAATTCTTTATCGTCTGATTTCACTTTTTTTCATCTTCTTTGTGCTGATTTTCTGGATCTGGGAGTTGGATTTTCGTGGGATTTTAGCTAATTTCTGAATTTGTGATTCGATTTAATCTAGAAAGTTTATAAATTTTTGAGTGTTTTTTTGATCTTTTTTTTTTTTTTTTTTTTTTTTTTCCGATCTGAGCTCTGAGAGTTGTGGGTCTTTTAAGGCTGAGATTTTTCGATAGAATCATTTGCTCAAATTCCCTTGAATTGAGTGAATATTTTGTCAAAAATTGTTAAAAAGAATGAGCTTATTTGGGCCTCATTTGGTCTGAATTTGGATATGCGATTACGAGAAATCGATGGATTTTTGTTAGGCAATTCTCACTGATTAGCAGTTAAACTGTTTCAGGTAAATATTTTATTTAAACTTTGTCAGTTTGTTATATGATTTTCGCATCGTTTTGTACGATTTAATCTTCGTTTATTGTTGATTTACAAAATATCCCAATAATCTAGTAATTTAATCTTTTTTTTCTAGGTTTTTTGATTTAAGAATCCTAGTTAACATTTGTCTGTTTTACAGTTTGTATGCTCAATTTAAGTGTGATTTACTTCTTTGAATTTTATAAGTTGTTTAATGAATGTGTTTCATGATTATGATATGATGAATTACGATCAATTTCATGAATTTCCAAAATGTGAATTGGCTATGTCACTACTGGTTTTTAGTTGCCAATTCATCGTCGAGCTACTGAAACTTTCTAGTATGAGTGCAAAATGTGAGCAAAGGTTGCTTATGTCTATGGTTTTTGATTTGTCTGCCATTGGGGTATGTTAATTGCTTTTTTTAAGTTGTCAATTCGTCGTTTGAGTTGTTGAAAACTTGCTAGTAGAAGCGCGGAAATGTGATCGAAAATGGTTATATCTATGTGTTTTTGATTTCCTGTTGTTTGTATATTAAAGGAGAGACAGTTTTTCTGTTCATTTGATGGAACACTTAAAAATTTGGAGTTCTTCTGCTATGGAGAGGTCAACTATAACATTCTGTCATTGCTGCTTGCACCATGTGTACTAGAGTTACTTCCCTGTCTCTGCTTTTGGACCTCTTTTGATCTAAGGGTGTGTTTGGATGGAAGGAAATGACGGATCCCTTGTTTGGATAACAAAATGAAAGGGAACGGATTTGGAGGGATTTGATAAAGGATTTTTGTTAAGGTTTCAATTTTTCAAAGTTGGAATGATTTGAAGGGAAAACTTTATCTCCCTTCCTTTCCCTTCTGTTGCCTCTAAACAAACAAGGGTTACTTTCCTTCTATTTCTCTTCCCTTCCTTTCCCTTCCCCTTCATTTCCTTTCTTTTCTCTCCAAAATTGCTATCCAAACATAGTGTAAATGTGGCAAACTTTAAGGGGCTATTTTTTTATGATTGAATGAACGTTAAATTGTTAATGTTAATTGATCTATTTAATAATTTGTTTGCATCTTCTCCCTTGTGCTGAATTTGCTTTTAGCTAATGCTTTGCCTGTTAGGTGTGCTAACTATTTTGCTTGGGTGATATATTCTTGTTGTAGTCTTTGGGTGATGTAATTGACCAACTCTTTCAAAGTATTATTGTTTTAACTTTTGATTGGGAATTGTCCAACTTTAGGTTATTGAGATGATTGAAATGAAGAGTGACAGTGAGAAAAGAAAGACTGCAAGATGTCGAAAAACATCCCCTGGTGCTGAAGAGGTTTCCAGTGGCGGAAGCTCTTCTGGTGGAGTTATTTTAAAGAAAGGTCCATGGACAGCAGCCGAGGATGCAGTATTGATTGACTATGTTAATAAGAATGGGGAAGGGAATTGGAACAACGTTATGAAAAACACTGGTCTTCATCGTTGTGGGAAAAGTTGTCGTTTACGATGGGCCAATCACTTGAGACCAGAATTGAAGAAAGGCGCATTCACCAAAGAAGAAGAGAATGAAATCATAAAACTCCATGCTCAATTCGGAAATAAGTGGGCTCGAATGGCGACAAAGGTACTCTTGTTTTAACGTATTGTTGTTACTTGAAAGTTTTGCATGTTTTCTTAAGTCTTGAACATTACCTGTATAGTTCATGTCATCATTTCACTGTATTTGTTGCATAGAAATTTAGGTTATCGGAATGGAAATTTATCAGTTACTCAATTACGTTGCATGTCGTTTCTTGGTGAAATGTAACTTATAATTTATATTCATGCATTGTCTATGTGTTGCCAAAGTTTAAGTAATTTGTTTGAACACCTTTTAAAATGTGGATCATCTGTTTTGCATATATTATGACTAACGACCATTGTGGAATAGAAACTTGCTAAATGTTATCTTTACTCTATGTATAGATTGTAATTTTGCAATATCCTTTTCATTATTTGATTATGCCACTTCTCATTTCACGTCAATGTGGTCAGTTGCCTCTGAGAGTCAAGCTCAAAGTTTTCACTTGTTTATTGCTTGCCTAGAACATTGCATGTTTTTTCCTTTTGCTATTACTTAATATTTGGTATTTCCGTTTCCCCTTTTCTGCTTAAATCATTCAAAAGTCTGACCATATTAACGTTTCTCATTTCTTGTCATTTGCATCCTTTTAGCTGCCTGGACGTACAGATAATGAGATAAAGAATTTCTGGAACACAAGGATTAAGAGAATGCAACGCATTGGCTCACCCCTTTATCCCACCGGTTGCCAGCCGACAAATGAGAATCTACAAAGTGATGACAAGATGTCATGTCAGAATGTAGATGGACATCATTCTGAGGGCCAACAGACAAATTGTGTTGCGATGCCTGAAGTAAAATTCCATCATTTAGGCCTTAATCAGGGATATCTTGACTGTTCTCAAGCACTGCTCGATTTAATTCCTTCTGCATCCCTTAGTTCATCTGGAAGCTATGAATTCACGTTCCCAGCAATGAATCCTCGCAAACGCTTACGAGAGGTTGACAGCCCGTTTTCAAGCATCAGTAATGCATATGCTTCATGTGATCAACATGAAGAAAGGCCTGCTCCTGTGCAACCTCTTTGGTCAACACCTTTATATGATACTGAATTGAATATCAATCAAACCTCATCAGTTGATGTTCTTGGCAGCCATGCCTTTATAATAAATGGCAATTCCTCTTCATGTGAGCCCGATTCTTGTGCCATGAAGCTGGAGCTCCCTTCACTCCAATGCTCAACATCTCAAGTAGGTAGCGGGTATGCACCATTGCCCCTGTTTCCTTCCTTTGAGTCTGTTGATCCTGTAATCCAATCTCCCTTGAGTAAGCCCACTCAATCAATTTGCCTTTCACCAAGAAGAAATGGTATGTTGGAGGCTATTGTTTATGAATCACTGTTTTTGAAGAAATCCAACTGTAATTCTGAACAGCAGAATTCAGACCCTTCTGCCTTTGTTGGTGCTGGTGCTGTATCTTCATCGCAAAATGTATGTGAAACGAAACAGTTTTTGTATTGTGATCCGATATCACCACTCAGTCCTTCTGCGGCTTCTGATTTTCCCGAGTACACGCCTGGATGTGGTCGAAACTCTCCAGATGAACCTCTGTCAGGTGCGACCATATCAGGTTTGTCTTCAATTTCCAATACCTTAACAATTTGCAAACTTCAATTTCCACAGGTTGACATCCGATCCAACCTAGTAGTAAGCAATCCGCCAAAAGCCGAACTTGCCAAGAGCATTATGGGCCATAACTGTGTAGTTGGGAAACAAAGACAGGTAGTTTTGAACTTGTTATATAAAGAACACATGAAAGTCTACTCTTAAAAAAAATGGGTTTAGGCAGCTACTTCATTTTGTTTTTGCACTTGTCATCTTTAATAACGAACAAGAAAACAATTTTTTTGTGAAAGAAGACCTACTTACTACCAATTGGATCCATCGATATGCACGTCTAATTGTTACTGTTGATGCGCAGGCACTAATATCAAGCGAGAAGCTGTTGACGTGAAGAAAGACTTATCATGTTCATTAGGGTACATTAGGCCTGATGCCTTGCTGAATTCTTTTTGTTTATACGCACCAATTAGATGTAGCAACAACTACTCTATCATAGACGATGTTGGCGCTGAGTCACTTCTGGTTCTGGGTGATGATCTCAGTCGCGAGTACAAGCAACCTGGTGCTCAGCCTTCTGATGAATCCATTATGAGTCGCTGCTCGAATTCTTTGTGGGATTCTTCTCTGCAGGTCCATCGTTTCTGAAAAAATGATTTGATTATATATATGCCTTCATGCATTCATCTCACCTTAAATTTCCTTTATTGTTCATATTTGAACTCGATTGAATCTTGTTCATCGGAAAAACAAGTTCACTGTTCATTTCTTGCTGTTCTCTTAGGTTTTTTTGAACACCATTTCTTGTTGAAATCGAAATGAAGATAAACAAAAGTCTTGAATTTCCTTACAGATGATTGTCACCATTTTGCCTTTTTTTATATTATTGGTCGCCGTTTTTTGTTCGATTTTAACCTAATTACTGTGTGATACCATGAAAGTCTTGCAAGAAAGTGAAGTACTTTTGTGTTTTAAGGAGAAAAAAGTACTAGAACTTGTGTATAATTTATCTTTAAAATAGTGTCAGACATGGTACTAAGTAGTAAGTACTAACATCAGTTTCAGGTGTCACATGCCTTGATCTCTCACAAATATCACCACGGCAGAAAGTTTCTATAAGAATCTGTTGAGATCTGAAATTGATGATGGTGTATGTACCAGTTTCTGATAAGGATGTTACTTCGGCTAACCCCTCTTTATAAACGTATATCTAATTAAATTTTCATACTCACCACCTATCCACCTATCCTATCTGAAAGTATCACTTTTAACTGGTTTAAGTTTTATATCCATGATTGTCTGTTTGGGATTGTGAGTCGTGTTAGGTAGACAAAGTATATAATATTTTTTAGAGTTTTAACGATTATCTTAAAATTTTAGTTGAGTTAGTTTCTTGGATGGTATCATAAGTTATTGTGATAAGAGATTACATGTTCAAATCAAGTATTAGGAGGGCAAGTGTTGTATTTATATTTTAGTCCAAAGAGCACTTGTGTGAGAGGGCGTATTAGAGTATATAATATATTCTAAAGTGTCAATCATTAACTAAACTTTTAGTTAAAGTCGTAATTATATCCACCACACGATTGGATGTACTCGCTGCAGTTGCTTGCCTCAAATCTACATGTATAATAAATACGAAGATCAACAACTCAAAAAACAATCAACTTTGATAGTTATTCAAGAATATTCAAGGCTAAATTTTTAAAAATTCACGAATTAATAAAATGTTCACAGAAATTGATAAACTTATTTTTTTTAAACAATCATAAAATAATGAGTGCTGTATGCTTTCATGCGGGTATGTAGTAAGTAGGTGTGGTATGTGTGGATGTGGGTCGGGTTAGCCTTTTAACCCACCTATCATATTCATGATTGTTTGAGATAGACATTTTCAAGGTCTTCTCGATGTGTTATTATGGCAATAATCATTAACACACATTAGTAATAATAATATGTATAACATGTGTTTAAAGTTGTGTTTAACATGTGTTTGATATGCAAAGATGTGGTATGACACAAACTTGTAGTTTCGTTAAGAAAATTATTTTCTGACTATTCTAAGTGTAAATAGACGAGACTTTGTCAAGGTTAGCACTCCCATCAAAAACAATATACACTCACTATTTAAGTTATGGAGAAAATACCACTATTTGCACAAGTGAAAAGAAGAAGAGAAAGTATAATCAAAATTGTATGTCTCCAAATGAATGAAACAACAAAATTTATAGGCATATTCCATTAACTCTATTTCAACCATCGTCATAAATCATAGTCAAAGAGTATATATGTATTTTAATAGAATTAAAACACTCCATGAATGAAAATATACTTGTTGGAGAAAGCTTTAAATGGACATTTATCCAACAATCCCCCACAAATGACATTTAAAGAAAAATACTTGTGCAAGAGAAGGCTTTGGCACAAAGCAACTAAGTAGTTTAGGCCATGAACTTATTGTTTAGTGAAATGAGGTAACAATCCACAAGTCCTTATGAGTGAACTAAGTCTTGAACTCCAAGAAAAAACTCTTGATCAAACAAGTGAACTAAGTCTTGAACTTGTAAGATTTGAATTGAGAGCCTCAATCCACATGCCTTGCTTAGAGAGGTACAAACTGCGCTTAAGGTTATATAGTGTATTGTTATGGCCTATGCACCTACCTTGATTTTCATGGGTGCTCTAGTGGAATATTAGCTCTAATTTCCACATAGGAGGTGGCTAATCCATACACTCACATAGGTGGATCGTCTCAAGTAGCACACCACAAAGTACTGCAAGATCCATTTAAGAGCCTAAGGACTCATCCCTCAAATATAGAGCAATACCAACAAATGCCACAGTGATAGGTGAAATGCATGCTCATCCAATTTTGGGCTTTATCACTATCCCGCTCAACACATCAAGAACCACTTATCTTGATAATCTTTTTGAAAAATGTATGTATGCTATTCACATTTCTTATGTAAGGACTTTTCACCCTACAGGAATCATAGTATTCTTTTTCCCCATAAAGAGAAGCGTATCAAGAACCACTTATCTTGATATCCTTTTGATAAGGTAATAAATGGTATTCTTACTTCCTCGTAGAGGAATTTTCTCTCATTCGAGAATTTATATCACAATATCATACTTATCTCAAAAGAAACATCATCAAATAAATTCATACAATTACCTCAAGTAACATATAGTTTGATGCTCACAACTTAAGTATGATATCAAAATGATAGAAAATACCAAGCAACTCTTTAAATATAGTAACAAATGTTCATATAACAAACAAGGGACTCAATCAAAATTATAAACACAATAACAAAGGAACACATTAATTAACAAAGATCTCACAAGTTCTTCAAACCCAATGTGGTTATAGAAAATCAGAGATTATGACTGAATCATGTCCATGTCTCATCTTTATAGATTAATAAAACATCAATTCATCAACTTACTTCATTCAATCAACATTTTGATTGGATGAATCATCACATTGCTTAGGATGGTGTTTTTTCATAACAATTATTTGTCCAAGATGGATAACAACCATACATGATCTTTAATCAGCAAAACAAACCAAGAAATAGCAAAACGGTAGCCCATCGCACCTAACGCAGCAGATTGTCGCATCCTGGCGACCATCATTGCTGCTCGTGTACCGTTTTATCACTGGATGCGATGATATGTCACTGGGTACAATAACCGATGTTAAACCTTGCCACAAAGTCTTGAAGATGATCAAAAATGGACGGAGCAGAGAGAGAAGATGCAGAGGAAAGATGAGGAAGAAGAGAGAAAAGGAAAAACAACTTGTCTTATTTCAATCAAAGGAAATCAGAAAAAAACATTATTACACATTTGTACAAAATACATGTATATATGTATGAATATATTTTGAATCTAAAAAGAATATCTATTTATATTGTATTAATATGTTCAACACCCCCCCCCTCAAACTAGGGTTGTGTAACATGCCTAGTTTGGATATGAGAGTGTTGTGCTGTGAGGATGGAAGGATTTTGGTCAGGACGTCTGCCAATTGAGAGGAAGTAGGGAGATAGGTAAGCTGAATCAATCCTTCAAGGACTTTATCTCTTGTGAAATGGCAGTCCATCTCTATATGTTTTGTTCTTTTGTGAAATATGGGATTTTTAGCAATGTGTATTGCACTTTGATTGTCACAATGCAATGTTACAGGTTATAAGGAATGTATTTGTAATTCTGCTAGGAGCCTAACTACCCAAGCCACTTCACTTGCTGCAGAAGACATTGCACGATATTCAGCTTCACTAGATGATTTTGATACAGTGCTTTGTTTCTTTGATTTCCATGCAATTGGTGAGCCACCTAGTAGAAGAATGTAGCCAGTTATGGAACGTCTGGAATTAGGACATGAGGCCCAATCAGAATCACTAAATGCTTGTAGAGTGAGCTTGTCTGATCCTTGTATTAGTATGCCTTGGCCTGAAGCTCTTGCCACATACCTTAATGTGTGGTGTAAGGCATTGATGTGTGGGAGTCTTGGTGTCTGCATGAATTGGCTAAGGTGTTGCACAGTATAGGCTAGGTCAGGCCTGGTATGAGTTAGAAAATTAAGTTTGCCAACCATTTTTCTGTAGTAGCTGGGTTTAGAATAAAGTTCACCTTCATCTTGATGTAGTTTGAGGTTCTGAGGGAGAGGAGTAACAGCAGGTTTGGATATATCAACTTTAGAAGATTGTAATAAGTCCTTGGTGAACTTTTGTTGAGTAAGAGCAATGCCATTTGGCAGGTATCCAATCTCAATGCCCAAAAAATAGTGAAGTTTACCCAGATCTTTTATGCTGAATACCTGATGAAGATGAGTTTTGAGCGTTGAGATGACACTCTGATCATTACCTGTAATAAGGATGTCATCTACATAAACTGCTACTGCTGTGAATGAGTTTTGTTGATCCCTTATGAATAAACTGTAGTCATTTTTGGATTGAGAAAAACCTTGAGAAAGAAGTTCAGAAACAAGTTTTGCAAACCACTGCCTTGAGGCTTGTTTAAGGCCATATAAGGACTTCTTTAGGAGGCAAAATTTCTTTGATGAATTTGGTAAACCTTCAGGAGCTTTCATTTAGATCCCCATGTAAAAAGGCGTTATTAACATCTAATTGAAAAATATCCCATTGCTTGTAAACAGCCAAGGAAATAAGGCATCTTACAGTTGTCATTTTTACTACGGGAGAAAAAGTCTCTTCATAGTCTATTCCTTCCTTTTGTGTATAACCCTTTGCTACTAATCTGGCTTTGTATCGTTCAAGTGATCCATCAGCTTGTAATTTGATCTTGTATACCCATTTGCAACCAATTGCCTTTTTACCTTTTGGCAAATCAACCATAACCCAAGTCTGATTATGTTGTAAAGCTTGTAATTCCTGTTGCATAGCAGCTTGCCATTCTTTATATTGGTTTGCTTCATTGTATGATTGTGGTTCAAATAGAGATGTCATGGAAGCTATCAAACACTTATGTGAATCAGGTAAAGTAGAGAAACTTAGAATATTACACCAATTTGGGGAAGTAGAGGAAATGGTAGCATGAGAACAAACATAATCTGCTAGATATTGAGGTGTTTGTTTGATTCTACTTGAGTGTCTGGTTGGTTGTAATGAAGGTTGAGTAGTGGTAGTATTTTGATGGCTGATATGTTGTGAAATGTCTATTAAATGGTCAGAAGGGTTAGAAGAAGAGGTAGGTGCAGTAGTAGATATGTGATGAGTTCTTGTTGAAGGAGGAACATCATCCTCAGTGTAATCAGGGGTATTAGTTGTTAGAGGTAAAAAAAAAATGGATACAAAGGAGAGGAATGAGAGGATGTTGTTGTTTGTAAATGAAAGGGAAAATGTTTTTCATAGAAAATTACATCTCTGGATATCAAAACCTTTTTTGTTACTAAATCATATACTTTGTATGCTTTTTGTAAGTTTGGATAACCAATGAAAACACAGGGATGTGCTCTTGCATCAAACTTGGTTCTGTGCATTTTCTTAGTTGAAACAAAACAGAGGCAGCCAAAAGATCTGAGGTGTGATAAATTTGGTTTAGTTTGAAGAAGTTTTTCCTGAGGAGAAATGAGGCCCAAAGATTGTAGGGGCATTCTGTTGATGAGATAAGCAGCTGTGAGCACACATTCACCCCAGAATTGTTTAGGCAAGTTGGATTGGAATGATAGGGCTCTGGCAGTCTCAAGAAGATGTTTGTGTTTTCTTTCCACCACTCCATTTTGTTGTGGAGTGGCTGAACAGGCTTTGTAGTGTGTGATATCTTTAGTAAGCAAAAAATCTTTCATGTGTCCCTCACAAAGGTCTGGTGCATTATCAGATCTGATACTTTTGATAAGGGCATTAAATTGTGTTTTTACATAAGAATAGAAAGATTTGAATATAAACACAGCATCACTTTTGTATTTCATAAGATAAATCCAAGTAGTTCTAGTGAAATCATCAACTATAGTGAGAAACATAGTACAACCATTATGAGTACAATGCTTATAAGGACCCCAGATGTCTAAATGAAGAAGCGCAAAAGGAACTATAGTTTTGATATGACTGGTGGGGAAGGATAGTCTACTTTGTCTAGCTGCAGGGCAAATTTTACAAAAGGAACTATGTTCATAACTAGAAGTTCTTAGAGTAGGCAAGACATTCTTTATTACATTGTAAGGTGGATGACCAAGTCTGAGGTGCCATAATTTGGCATTATTAGAATCTGATATAGCTGAATAGCATGATCGTGGTGAGGAGGCTTGATCTTGAACAGATGGCTTGGAAAGAACTGGTGTAGATTGACAGTAATATAATCCATGTTTGAGATTACCAAGCTGAATTGGAGTTTTCAGAGAAGGGCCCTGTATAGAACATGTGTTATTTGAGAAAGAAACAGTGCAAGATAGATCTCTACAAAGTTTAGTGACAGAGATAAGATTGAAGTGGAACTGAGGAACGTGCAACACATCTTGCAACATAATTTCAGAATTTAGTGGAATGTTGCCATGGTGTTTTATCAAAGCTTGAGAGCCATCAGGTAAAGTAATGTGATTTTGAAAATGTGAAGGAAAGGGTTGAAAAGAATCAAAAAGATCAAGGTTGTATGTTATGTGATTGGTAGCACCACTGTCAATTATCCAAAGAGCATTATTAGTTGAAAAAAGACATTGCTCACCAGCTAAGAAGCATGCAGTGTTTGAATCTTCAGCAAGAATTGGAGAGGCTTCTTTCTTTTGTTGATTGATCAAATGTAGCAGCATATTATATTGTTCAGTGGTGAAAGAATTGGAACCAGCTGGTGTAGATTGTAGCTTGTGTGGATCAGGATTTTCTAAATCAACCAAAGCAGCTACTTTGTTATTCTTCCAATTGGACTTAGTAGCAGAGTTTGAAGGAAGGCCATGCAATCTGTAGCATCTATCTTTAGTGTGACCAGTCTTCTTGCAATAGTCACAAAAGTAGGATGATTTTCTTTGAGAGGAGGACTTTTCACTAGAATGAGGAGGTCTGTATGGAATTATGCCAGAGTTACTTCTATGTTCAGAAGGTCTCCCTTTGTTGGCAAACATGGCATGAGAGTCTTCTGGAATATTTTCAGAGATAGCCTTGTGTTCTTCTTCCTGTGCCAGGAGCCTGTAAGCATGAGATATAGGTGGCAGAGGATATTGCATAAGGATATTGGCCCTGACATGTGAGAAATTAGGGTTGAGCTTCATTAGAAAAGAAATAGTTCGTTGTTCTTCTTAAAGAGTCAAGACTCTTTGAGTGATTCTACATGTGCAATTTGTACAAGTGCATATTGGCAAAGGTTGAGTAGCAACTTGTGTATCCCATAGTATTTTCATTTTTGTGTAGAACGAAGAAATAGTATCTGTTCCTTGTTGCATATCAGCAAGTTGCTGTAGAGTGGAATAAATTTGTGTACCAGAAGTCTGTCCAAATCTTTCTTGAAGATTAGACCATATTGCGGAAGCAGAATCAAAATGTAGAACACTTCTGGCGATTATTGGATCTAGCACCTTCATGAACCAGGTGATAAGAGTACTATTGATTCTTTCCCAGGCCGGAAAGAGAGAAGAAGAATCAGCAGGTTTTGAAATGTTGCCATTGATGAAGCCGAGTTTGTTCTTGGCTGATAAAGCTATTGTAACAGATCTTTTCCAATCAATGAAATTGTTTCCAGTAAAAGGAGTAGAAACGAGTATGAAACTGGCATCGCTAGGATGTAAATAATATGGAAAGGTTGGATTAGTGATAGGGTCGATGTTTTGTTGAGTTTCAGAATGAGAAGACATAATCGATTGAAGTAGAGGAAGAGTCTGAAAAACAGTTTCATACACCAAAGAAACAAGGGACAAAGGATAAGAAACACTTACGGATGTATGAAGATACTGGAAACGAGCCGATCGAGAATCAAGAAGAAGATCAAGATATCGAGAAAATTAGGGTTGCAGAAAAAAAATGGTGAAGAAAGAGACGAAAAGAAGAAGAAGGATCGAGAGGTTAGTCTGATACCATCTTAAACCTTGCCACAAAGTCTTGAAGATGATCAAAAATGGACGGATCAGAGAGAGAAGATGCAGAGGAAAGATGAGGAAGAAGAGAGAAAAGGAAAAACAACTTGTCTTATTTCAATCAAAGGAAATCAGAAAAAAACATTATTACACATTTGTACAAAATACATGTATATATATATGAATATATTTTGAATCTAAAAAGAATATCTATTTATATTGTATTAATATGTTCAACAACCGACTTCTATCTAAAACTTTATTATTGTATTTTTGTATTTTTCTCGCACCAAACACATATGTGCCCACCTTACAATTACTTTGTTTTCCTACGGTGAATGAAAATTTTGACTTAGAAACTTAATTTATTATACTTGCAAATTACTTTGCTCTCATCTAATTGGGAGAACTCCAGCACCAAAGGAATTAGAGTACATAAATTTTTCTTTTTTTGATAATTTTGATAATATTTTCATTATAAATATTTGTTATTATGATGATAATCATGAATCAACTTAGTGATTGTGGATTTTCATTTTCAACTTGGTGGCAAAAATTCGATACTTATCAGCGATATAAAAAAATTATTTTCTCTCCTCTTTGCCTATTAAGTATTCTCTCGTTTGAATAAAAAATTATTTTGATGAATATCCATAGCTCTATATTTGGCCAAAAGATCTTATTATCTCTTATTTTATTCTTAGTTTTAATTTCTCTCTTTATCTTATTATATTTCTATCATATCATATAATCATACAATGTTATAAAATAGTTGAAAAATTCCAACTGTGAGGTTATCAAAACTCTGATAAATTGAATAATCTTTGGTTTCAATTTTATTGCATGAAAATTTATCGTAGAAAATAATAAACATTTTAATTAATTATAAGTTTACAATGAGTATAAAATATTAACATATTTAAAAGCTATATTAAATTAGGTAAATAATAACGTGACATTCAAACACTATTATAATATTAGTATTTTTAAAATTTGAAAAATATGTTAATAAATTAAAAAATAATTTTTAAAAAAAATGAAAAAAACTTTATTCAACACATTTAATTTCTGAACAAAATACGAATCATACAATTTAATAAAAAGATTGAAAAATGATAAATAACATTATTTAAAGAGTCTTACCAAATGAATTAATGTAATTGGTTAGAATTAATTATGTGAGTCATGCATTTAGTAATAGATGATTTTTATAAAAACTAACAAGGAGACATTCAAATCAAGTTATTTATACTAGCGATTCTTAATGCAATTTATATTAGTGAACATGTAATTAACTAAATATATTTTTATGATTTAATAATAAGAATTGTTAATAGATACACATAGTGCAATGCATAATGTAGCATGCATATTGTATTTCCTTAGTGCCATGTATTGTACTTTATTAATTTAGCAAAATAACATATAGTGCTACGCATTCGATATTAAATATGTACATATTTATTGCTTAATATATTATGTTTATTCAACATTCATACATGCATCATCAATTCTATTATCATTCTTATTTTATTTCTCTATTAGTTAAGTGAATTTAAAAAAATTAAAAACATATAGGAAAATTTGTAAATAATACTCTCAGTTATTGCTAATTGACTCAAAAATATTCTGATCTATTTTGTTTAACTCTGTATAGCCCCAAGTATTGGGATTCTTAACCTTAAACACTATACACAATTACACATTATTTTCAACAAACTTTTTTGGAGGTATTTTGAGTCAATGAGCAATAATTGGGGGTATATTAGGTTAACTATCTCAATACTTGAGGGTATACAAGGTTATATTATAATTCAAGGTCTTTTGAGTCAATAAAGAATAATTGAGAGTATTATTCACAAATTTTCTAAATATATATTCTTTTTGACACTTGAATATAAGTACTTATAATATTTTTAAATATAAATTATATTAACTATCAAACTAAAAGAATTACGTGCAATGTACAGGCATGTGTACTAGTAGAAGTATATGATAATTTGTACGTATTTGCTTTTTATTATTTTTGTTTATTATTCTCTAGAAACTTTTAAGAAAGTAGTATTTAAGAATTTTAGTCCATTTATTTTATTTTATTGGTTATATTTGATTTTTTATATAATTTTTAATATAATTTGAGTTTTAATGTTTAGAAATAAAATTTATATAATTGATAAAAAGTATAAATATAAAAATTTATATGTCGAGAAGGATCTTATTAATAAAATGGAGCATAACATAAATATAATTATTTAAAATTTAAATATACATAAATAAATGATAAAAAAATCTATCTATCTATGTAATAAAATGTTTAAAATGTTACCTCCAAAGTAAAAAATTGGATGAAGGAAGTCTTAATAAATAATAGTGATTTGTGAAGTTAACAAATCACCGTTATATGGTACAATTTGATAGGTTGAGAGTTTTATAATTTTAATTTACCTTTTTTAATTTATATTATTTTATTATTATTATTTTTTTTATCTTTTTGTAGTGATTTATAAATAACACTTATTGATTAAAAATTATTGGATTGATACATGGAGGAACAGGATGAGCTACTCAGGGATGGCAATTCAGTCCGAATTCGACCCTAGTCCGACTCGATCCGAGGAAAATAATCCGATTCGAGTCCGAGGAAAAGGTTATACGATTCCAACTCCGACTTCACGATCCGAATCCGCGTTAGAGACGGAGGAGTTGGATCTTATTAAAAATCCGACACTCCGACCCGACTCCGACCCTGAAGGAAATCCGAATTTGAATTTGACTTTTAACCCAACATTTTGTTTCCTTTAAAACTCTAGACGTGACTAATTCAAGCTCTCTTTCATACTATTTGTAATTTTCGATTTTGAAAAACTACTTGGTATTTTTATTTAGATCAATCAATCAAAAGACGACAAATCAGATCAAGAGAAATAAAATATGCCAAATTAAAATGCGAGAAAATTTTGTTAAATTGTAGTATTAGGAATATTTCTCATGTTAAACTTGAATTCAAAGTACATATTTTTTTTGTTAAATTGTATTTGAAAAATATATTTTGTTAACTTTGTATGCTTTAAATCATTAGTACAATATCACAATGATAAAGTTTGATAATAATCCGACTCCGTTGGAGGTCCGAGAGTCCGAGTCGGGGCAAACTTGGAGTATGCATAATCCGACTCCAAGTGGAGGTGGACTGAAAAAAAGTTCGACTAAAATCCAGAGCAAAGTCGGAGTATGTATAATTCGAGCCGAGCTCGACCCATTGCCATCCCTAGAGCTACTCTTCGGGCCCTGATTTATAGGGGTTTATATTTTTGCTATATGATTGAAATTAAAATGAGGGCTTTTGTATATTGTGTAGTAAAATTAAATTGATAGAGACGATATTAAAATTTGATGTGAATTCATATTCAATCTTTTTTTTAAAGATAATTAGATAAATTAGTTGATAAATTTGCATTATCAGCTTGTATCGAATGATTAAGATATACTAGTATATTTTGCTTAGGGCCTTTAAAAAGTATTGAATAATAAATTTGTATTATTAGCTTGTGATGAATAATAAATTTGTATGACAAATTAAATATTAAAATGTATTAGAACATAATTCTAGATTTTAGGGTTTTATAATTTATATTTTGCTCAGGGCCTTTGAAATATCAGAGACAATCTTGTCACCAAGTTAAATAAAGAAATGTTAAAGAGAGAGACGGTGGGTGCAACATTATCTTAGTTTTGACTTTTGACCATTTTATTTAATTGAACCCATAATCTAAATGTTTGGGGTCAATAATTAAAAGGAAAATTGAAATTAAAAATTTATTTTTATTTTTTTTATAATAAAAATCTAATATTTTGATTGATATATAAAAATTTTATTTTTATTTTATTTATTTATTAAAATTACTTTTGTTTTCAAGAGTGTAAGGGTTTATTCGTTTATGTATCGTTGAGCTCATTAATAAAAGTAAATATTTGTTGAGGGGAAAGTATCTAAAATACTTCATAATCTTGTTGTGTGTTGCCTTCATTCTTGTGCTCTGTTTTTTTTTTTTTTTTTTTTTTTTGTTTTCATATTGTTCTTCATCAAAACACTATCAAATGCTTTTATTTTATAATAGTTTTATTTTATTTTATTCATTGAATTGGTAAAAAAATTTTGAAAATTTTAAAAAATAATCTAGTTTAAAGTACTTTATATTTTTAGCTATAAATAAATGTTTTTCCACAAAAAAATACAATATAAAGTTTATATTTTAATTAAATAAATGATTTGATAAATATCCTAGGAGAAGATTGGGTGATTACGATTTACGAGCTACAACATAGCAAGAGAGGATTCCATCCCTAAATTTCTAATTTGTTGGTCATTGAATTTACTTCTACTCTTGTCTCTGTAGATAATAGTAAAGAAAATTGGTGTTTTAAGGAAGATAGCATATTTAATAAGGAAAAATTATGCTTAATAATTTCAACTATTGCCTGTTTCTTATGAATAATCACTTTTATTGATAATTACTGAATAATTTAATCTTTATATATTTTTTTACTGACAACATTTTTGCCACATTTTAATAATAGGGGCGGACCTAAGATTTTAGGAATGGAGTTACACAATATTTTAACATATGTATTTTAAAGTCCAATTCAACCAATATTTAATTTTTGCATTACTCGATAAAGCATGAGATATAATGATGCATATAAAACGCAAAAAATAAATAAAACCCCACTAACTTATTAGTTGTTACCGTATCTTAAAATAAAGAAAACATCTTATCTCTAACAAAATTGTGAATTTGATTGTGTCATCAACTAACTGCGAAATTGTAACTTGATTTGTGTTATCAATTTACAATCATTATCAACAAGTATTAAGGAGCCAATAAACAAAAAATTACACAAGCACAAATACGTGCTAAAAACAAAGTTAGAGTCATAAAATTACATAAAATTAGTTAATATCATAAAAGAATCAATCAATGATCTTTTTAAAAATTAGGGATATTCTACATGGTAAGCATCAACTTTGTCTCGATGGTAGAGATTTCTCCTCCATATGCTTCACACATCAACCTTCGTCTTTCATATCTGGTCAAATCTTTTTCCTTCACCCAACTAAAAAAGGAGCGGGCTTTACATTTGTAATACAACCTCAATGGGTTAGCACTCGAATCCAAAACCCTACCTTTCAAAATCCGTCCTTGTTGGCCATTGCTACAGCTACATGTAACAACATTAATCTCTTTGATGTCCATGTCTGTCGCCATTATTGGAGGTCTTGAAGAAATTCTTGAGTGTATGGAATTTGAGGATATGATTTATGGTTATGTTGAAAGAAAAACATTAATGGAAAAGCAAGAAGACATTAAAAGGAAGAGGAAAGAGATGTTGCCTTTTATTGAAATTAAACAAGGGTATTTGTGTCATTTCAACAGTTAATGGAAACTAAACATTTTTGGCATTATAATGTTACTGTACATAGTGACTTTTCCAAAAGTTGAGTGCTATTTTATAGAAAATTTTTTAAGAATTATTACCACTGTACTCACCTTTTGCCATATTTAGTGCTTACCATGTAGAATATTTGTTAAATTAGGCTGGACTTATATTGAATGTCAGCATATTAACGGGGGACACAAGTGCACACTCTTCATAAGCCAAGGAGATATATACCATCCCAAAACCATATGGCAATGGGAAGAAGGTCTCTAATAGCTTATAAAGTGTGCACACCATTTTCAATTTATCGATGTGGGACAACTCATCCCAACAATATTCCTAAAAATTAAATTATAAATTTTACTTGAGATTGGCGTGAGTCGTGAGAGGAAATGATCAGTGAGTTCGGGGTTCAAAACTCAATTATTGTCGATTGAAATGCTGGACAATTGCTTTATAATTGCAACTAATAAACCTAAGAGTAAAGGTTATATTGTAGTGGCCGTGTAAAACACAAAGGCAATTGCACTTGGGTTTGCGGTAAGCAACGCGACTTGGGTAACACTGCAGTGTCCCGAGATTGCGTGCTCATCCGGGTAATTGCAAATTTTTTTAACATTTTAACGGGGTGTTTGGGCAACCCCAGGCATCAATACAGGTTCGCCCTTGCGTACCATCAAAGAGGAGTAGGTGTAGAGCAACAAAAAGCATAAGGAAGAAGAAGAAATAACGACCCGTTTGGTTAGTGGTATTAAATGGTAGTAATAAGGATGATTTATGGTGTAAAATTTAATCAAAAGTTCCATAACATTCTCATGGTAATAAAACTTTGATCACAAAAAAGTTTTTTTGTTTACGAATTTTGATTACCACCTATTACTATCTCTCCCAATAGTAATGCACTGGAATTAATTTTATGAAGAAAATGAGATGATAATATTTGGATAAGTATGACCATCAAGGTAGCTAAAAGTTTTTTCAACCAAAATTATATTAGTTTTTCATTTCCATCATCGTTGTTCATTACCACCTATACCAAACGGGCCGTAAGAGTAATGGTTAGTCATCATCATCATCATCATCCTACCCAGTATATCCCACTCATAGAAAAAAAATAAGGCCAGGGTCTGGGGAGGAAAAGACGGCGGAAACTCATACCCATAAAGGAGAGCGCGGCCAAAGAAGTCCCCCGGCTCGAGGAAGATAAAGAGACGTGCTTACACTTGAAAGATAACTTAAAGGCCTATAAAATAAAGAGTAATGGTTAGTAATACCTACAATAGTCGGTTGAAATTTGGCGGGGTGTTGTCAGCAAAAAATATGCATATGTTGAATTATTATGACAATTTTTTCAATTTATAATTAAAATGATATTTTATAGATCATGTTTAAAATGACAATTTTTAAAATTTATAATTAAAATTTCAAAAACATTTAGAATGCAATAAATTAGACAAAAATATTGAAATTAAATTTGTTCATCCAAGATGAATTAAGTATGAAAAATCAAAAATGAAAATTAATATTTTCCACCCTATTTTTTGTTAATCATGTCACTAATAGGGTTTGTCATGAGTTGAAGACCCTATTATATTGAACCCTACTTAGTATTTGACTACTTCATTCATTCCTTTTTGTTTGTCTATTTTACTTTTTCACGTATTTTAAAGTAAGTTTTGAGCCTCGATATCTCAGAGTACGCATGATAAAAAATTAAAAAATTATATATTAAAATTCCTTGTATCAAGACAAATTTTACAAGATCCCACATGAATATATTTTGTCTTAAATATATATACTTCAAAAATCAAATTTAAATTTCGCTCTCAAAAAGTGGAAAACTATCTAATCTATATCTATTTTTTAAATTTTTTTTTTTTTTGCAAAAACTACCTTTGTAACACCCCGAGATTTTAATAACGTAATTATTTAATATTTTAATAGTTTTTAAAGATTTTACAATTATATTTAATTATTTCTGAATTAGTTTTAATAAATTTCTCGCATACATGAATTTAAATGTTAACTTTTATATATATATATATATATATATATATATATATATATATATATATATATATATATATATATATATATATATATATATATATATATATATATATATATATATATATATATATATATATATATATATATATATATTAAAAATATAGTTACTTTCTTAAATAAAGAGGTTCGAATCAAAATGATTATTTTATTAAAATGTGTGAGCCACGAAGGTGAGTCTCTTAGTTAGGTCTCGCAAGAAAATGAATCGAGATAAAAATAAATAAATAAATAAACCTACTAATAAATAGACATAATAATAATAATAATAATAATAATAATAATAATAATAATAATAATAATAATAATAATAATAATAATAACAATAATAATAATAATAATAATAATAATAATAACAAGTATAAAAACCCGTGAAAACCCTAAATGCTCAAGAAGCCGTCACTCCCATCCCCTCTCTTCTCTTCTCTCTTTCTCTCACTCCCTCCTCCCTCCCTGTGAGCAGCCGGCAGCCTCCATGAGCAGCAACAACAGGTGCGCCTCCCTCCACGAGCAGCAGCCGGCAGCACCAACCCGTTTCTCCTCTCACGAGTAGCAGCCCTGACCTTCTCCTACCCGCACACGCCAGCAGCACCACTACAAGGGCTGTGCCGCCTCTGTGCACACCCCAGCCGTGCAAACCACCATCACAAGTCCCTTGCTTTCGCTCCCCTTCTCTAACTCTATAATTGTGAGCCATTTGTTCTTTGATTTCTAAGTATTTCTTTGATATATTGATGTTTACTTGATTATTGAGTTACTACTTTGAATAGGATGAGTATTGGTTAAAAATGTCATCTTTATCATGTCTAGGGCTCGATTTGGAGATGAAATTACTTATGGTGTGTGTGTATGCTACATTTGGTAGTGAGATGGTTGATTGAAAAACTTTACAAATTGTTTTAAGGCTTAGTTTGGTTATCTATTGTTGTGATAAGTGATAGTTTGTAATGGTATGCTTGTAGTTGACTATGAAAGTGGTCTTGGTTCTTAATTGGGAGTAATAGTTGTTAATTAGCGTTGTTTGATTGTTGTTAATCACAAGTACTTTTATTAGGTTGTTATTAAAGCTACATCATGAGTATAATGTCAACTTATCATTGATGGTTGCTAAAGTTACTTGTTACGATGTTTGATTATAGTTCTTTCTAACCTTGGAGAATGTAATAAATGATATTGCGATGTGATAACTTTAAGATTTGTCATTATCATCATATTAGTACTATATTAAAATCGTAAGATTCAAGTGTGATTTGTTATTTTTTTGGTAACATGAATCAATATAACTCAAATATGGTTGATGTAAAGGAACGATTTACATAATCCTTTTATTCTTAAATTGATGGAAAGACTTATATTGTTGTTGAGTCAATGATTATGATGGGTGTTGAATGAGATGTGTGTGTTAGAGCAATTGGAAACTTAGCTCAAGCAGATGATAGTGTTTACTTGGGCATTTAGTTGGTATGACAAAGTAGTTAAGAGAACTTATAAATTCTATTCCTAACTTGTATAGGTTCCCAGTTTATAAGAGGAAAGTAGACCTTAATTGGGTGATTTTTGTAACTTGTGGTCGTGCAGTGACGCTTGCAGGTACGTACACGCAATAATTAATTATTATATTCATCGTTTCAAAGTATTATCAATATTACATGATTATATGCATTGCATTAGAATTATAGAACGCCAGAAAGTAAACCATGCTAGTGAATAGTCATAATAGTGATATAGGCAAGTAGAATAAAAGCCTTAAGAGAATATGAGAACAGATTTCTAAATAGTAGAGAACGCACCATGGTTGTGCATGGTATCGAAGTGATTTCCTACTTATTGAGCCTTGATTTATGATTAGTTGGCGTGACTCAACTGGATTATGTCCGGTTGATTTAGTAGTCCCCTAGGGTGAGGTCCGACGGGACCACCGTAAGGGGGGTATGAGCATGCTTGGGTCACTGGGCGCCGGATGGCCGATACCGCCCCTTTACCGAGGTGTTACCATGCGGGCCTTGCAAACCCCAATATGGTGGACTCTTCACTGGTTTAGTACCCCAGTGTGTTAGTTTTTGCCGAAGGTAGGACCCGAGAGGGTCAGCTGAAGGGGGCATGAGCTCATACTTTGCCATGGGCACCGGATGGCCGATAACGCCCTTGACCGTGTCACTATGCCACGAATAGAGAAATGATCCACTACCTTTGAATATACTTCAAGAGATTAGTAGTTTGAAAGAGAAATTATGAGTAAATAGAGGTGTTTAGACAGATGAGTAGACTCGTTATTGCCATACTATATCGTTGTCTATAGTTTTGTTCAATGACTTCAATTGTAATAAGTTCATTAATTACTGACGTGTATGTGTTTGTTGTTGTTTGTTCATGACTCTCTATGATGTTCCTGCTATGACACATCTGATTATGGTCATTATGTTGAGCAGCAGGAGGATCATAGCTTGACATGACAGGTATAGGAGCTTCTTTTGCTTTGCATTGGGGGAAAGAGCGGAGTACAGTCGTAACAATTTTGTACAAATTGTCTAATGCTTGTAGCTTCTATATTACTTGTAAAGTTTTCTTTAGGGATTGTATAATTTCTTTTGTATTACCACATGACAAAAAACGTTTGTTGGCCGTCTAATAGAGGTTTGACCAAACACGTACTTTTCACGTGATGTTACTAAATGTACCTTTCCCTCCTCTTTGTTCTAGTTTTCCCTCCAATTTCCTATTCTTCCCTCTTTTCCCTTCTCTTATTGAGTGACGATTATTAGTTCCATACTAGATAGATTCCCGTGCCAAGCACGGTTTATGAATCATTTGAATACAAAATTAGTAATCTTATATGTGTAATTAAGTTATTATATGACTCTTAATTTTTAAGTATATTTAAACTACAAATTGATTTGTTTTAAAAATTGTAAAAGTATTACTATTAATTGAGATTCATATTATTAATATATTATTATATAAAACATAATAATAAAATTATGCACTAAAGTATAGTGTTTTTTAAATTTGACTTTTCACGATTTTTTGGTGGTCAAATGAGACTACATGTGAAGGAAAAAAGTATAGTGTTTTTTAAATTTTTATAGGGGTAAAGTGGAGTTAGTATATATAAAGGTGTGAAAAAACTAAGTTTAGTAGGGGTAGATTACTAAAGGTAACATACCCAAAATAGAAATGAGACATTTAGGGTGACTTGACCAAATAAGGAAATGAGACACTTATGATGAATAGGAGAGAGTATAGTTATAAGTAATTACATAAAATAATAGAAAATTTCTACACATAAAAAATAATATAAAAATAATTTAAATGTTCAATGTCTTTGTAAAACCTTAAAACATATTTTAAGCCTAAAGAACATATTTTTTTTACTATAATAATTAACATATAACTTAATTTAAGTAGTTATATATTATAAACTTGTCAAATATAGGTGATAAAATTATCATTTGAAATTTATTTCACCGATTTCTTATCCTAATTATTAATTATTATTTACTTAAATAATTAATGTGTAATCTATTTAATCTGTGCAGTTTTTAATATAGCCATGTAAGTAATATACAGGATTATCTATGAAAAACTTAGTAGTAAACAAAGTAAAAGATATTACATATTTTAGATGATTGTATACAAAAAGTTAGTAGTAAACAAAGTAAAGTTTTAAAATCTTTTGTAATTAATCAATTAAATAAATCTAATCAAAAAGATATTACATGATATGCTAAAAAATATTTTCCTAATAAGAAAATGAAAAGAGCGAGAATATTTTTATTATAAAGTCGACATGTGTCCTAATCGTCTCTTCATTAGTATATTGTATCATTTTTAATATACTTACCAAATTAATGATATTGATTAACATTTTAGTCATATTATTCTACAAATTTCACAATATTATTCAAAAATTTACTCTGGTCTATAAATTTAGGAACAATATTATTCTACACCTATTATACAAATTTGGAAAATAATTTTGTTATATTAAAATATTATTTTCTTTTATTTTGGAAATAATATTGGAAATCATATTGAAAAATGATACTGATTAACATTTTAGTCACATTTAAGTTTGGAAATAATATAGGAATCATATTGGAAAAAAATAAAGCTATCTAATTCTTATTCTGCACCTTAAATAAATTCTAGTATTTTAGGAAATGATTTTCAGTAAATAATAAGCTGCCCGTCAACATAATTGAACGGGAAAATATTGAATGAGAGTCTGACATGTGTCAGTCTCGTTTCTTCATTAGTAGTCTTTATAGATAGATAGATTTTAAAGCAGATTTTAGTCCTTTCTTCTTTGTAATTCTCCCATCTTCTTCATTTAATGTTAATTTCAAACCTAATTGTTTGTACTTTGTCTTGTAATTCTTAGTCACAAAAAAAAAAAAAATAAAAATCCCCAAAACACAATCTAATGTTGATTGACTTCATTATCTCATAGGTTGAACAATAATAAGCAAAGTTTCTACAATTAAACATACAAAATAGAAAAAAAAAATTAAGATTAAAGACAAGTTTAATTAATTAAACTCTAAATAACAATCAGGAAGTGTAAGGAAAAAATACCCTTGTTTAATTACCTATTTGAAATCAACTGGAATTCTCATAATCGCTCTTCTCCTTTTAGACATTGTTAATAAATTAAAGAAGTGATTGTGTTGATGATTACTTGGTTATGTGATTAGAGTGATAAATCTAGAGAATTTTGAGGAGTAAGAAAAAGTGAAAAGCAAAATTATTAACAAAAACACTTTTCTAAAAAAAACCAAGAATAATTAAATAACCCATGAACCACTAACATATTTACTTGGTTTCATGAGAGATCGTCTTTTTGAGAGACATCTCTCAGGCCTAACCCATTAAAACTTAATGCCTACTTACTCTATCCATAATGCTTACTATCATCATCCTTAATGCCTATTTACCGTATCCTTAATGTCTACTTAGAATATCTCTAATGCTTACTCACAATTCTTTAAATGTCTACTTACAATATCCTTAATGCATACTTACATTATCCTTAAACGCCTAACTACAGCATCCTTAAATGCCTACCTACAGTATCCTTAATGCCTACTTGCATCATCCTTAAATGTCTAATTACAATATCTTAAATACCTATTTACAATATTCTTAATGCCTATCGGATAAACATGCAGTACTTAAAATATATTAAATGCCTACTTACAATATCATTAATGTCCATCAAATAACTTAGTCACAAGAATTTTGGGTAACAGAATTTCCTCTCTTCCACTCTCCGAAATCCGAATACGGTGACCTCACTTCTTATATGGGTCTTCTAAAACCAAATATAACGCGCACACCGGTGCATTTTAGCATCTTTTGTTAACCAACTTCATCAATCAATCGTCCCTTCTTATTCAATATCCAAAAAAAAAAAAAAAAACTAATTTCCATTCCGTAGCTTATCAGAATCTAGGATTTCTTTACTACCCCCATCAAAAATCTTTCATTGTTACTCCTATCGTTCTTACTCTTTCCTGCACAACAAAAATAGGGTCTTTCTCTCTCCTCACTCCGATTTCCATAGTGATAAATGGTATATTTTCTTTCAATTTATTTATATAATATTTTCATTTTAGAAAATGGGAAATAAAAATTGTTTGTAGAAATGATGTGGGTGTTTGATTATTCTTATGGGTTTTATAAAAAGTTTTTTTTTAATGTTTAATTCTACTTTTTATTGCATCTAGATGGTTCTTTTTTCCTCTCTTCAAAAAGGGGAAGGAGGGTTTTTTCTACTTTTTGGGGGGTATGAGGTGTTATCTTGATTAGATTCAGTAGTTTTAAGCTTTTTATTTGTATGATTAGATTGATTTAGTTTTCAATTTTGTGTTCATTTTGTGATGTGGTCATATTTAGATCTTGTTGTCAAATTATGATCCAAATGGATGGTTGAATTTTTGTGTTATGTATATGAAAGTTGAGTTCTTGTTAATGGTTTAGTGTTTAGCGTTACATTAAAGTTGCTAACTTTGGTTATGAATATGTTTTGCATTCTATAATTGAGCATTGGAGTAACAAAACCTTTTTGATGCAGAATAACTTTTGGTTGTTGGTTTAGTTGGTTTGAGGATTATCTTTGTATTGTGAAAAAAGTGGTGATTGTTAGTAGGGAGAAGATTTACGATGTCGAGTGGTGGAAATACACACTGGTGTTATCAATGCAGGCAGCCAGTTCGCCCTCAAACTCGAGGGATGGTTTGCCCTTATTGTGATGGAGGGTTTGTGCAGGACTTGAGTGAATTAGGTGGTAATCCTGGTGGATATAATACCTCTTATGGTGCAAGAGATAGTTCGGATCAAGTATTAGGAATTATGGGAGCATTAGACTCTTTGATGTTAAGCAGTACTCCCGAGCATCGGTTAGGATTAATTGAAGCTTTGGATGCTTTTATGGGGCAAAGAAGGAGATATGGTATGGATTCAGATCGTTACCCTTGGTTGATATTTCAAGGGCAAATGCCTGCAAGGATGCCAGTTCATAGACATGGTGGGTTCGAGATGTTCTTCAATGGGAACCCAGGAATTGGATTTAGTCGGGGAAACAATGGTGATTTGTTTGTGGGTCCTGGACTTCAGGAGTTAATAGAGCAGCTAATGGTTGATCGGCAAGGTCCACCACCAGCTCCTCGATCAGCAATCGATGCTATGCCAACGATCAAGATCACTCGGGCTCATATTCAGACTGATTCACATTGCCCTGTTTGTAAAGATCAATTCGAGCTGGGCACTGAAGCTAGGCAAATGCCCTGCCATCACATATATCATTCTGATTGCATAATCCCATGGTTAGTTCAGCATAACTCTTGCCCTGTCTGTCGCCATGAGTTAGGTTCAAGTCCCGTAAATTGTGGGCAGAACTCAAGTAGTGGGAGCAGAAGAAGCTCTAATAGCAACTCCCGGGAAAGAGGAAGCACCGATCAGAATACGAGCAGGAGGAATCCATTATCTTTCCTGTGGCCTTTTCGCTCATCAAACAACAGCAGCAGCAGCCGAGAGTATGTAGCAACACCAGCAAGTAGTCGTAGCAACCCGCCACCAGCAAGCCATGAAGACAATCACGAAATGAACTACAGTGGTTGGCCTTTTGATTACTAGGTTATGTTTGTATGTGTGTGTATCAACTGCTTGAATTACTTGCTGTGTTTGCTTGCTTGATTTCATACCTTGGTAATCAATTTGGCTTATGTTAACAGAAAATTTTCGTAAATATGTTGAAAGGAACAAAAGTTGTCTCAGACAATGATCATGTTTTTGGTTCTGGTCCCAAGAACTTTTTATTTCATACCTTGGTAATCAATTTGGCTTATGTGTTGTTTTTCTTTTGGTTTTGTTTATTGTGGAAGTATGCTGGCTGATGAAAATATATGTTAAAGACGTGACCCCTCTATTTCAGGTTAAGGTTGCGTACATCTAATCCTCTCGGTTTATTATCCATTTCCCAGTTTGGCTATTTTGGGTTCTTTCATTGTGATGATCCTATTAGTGATCTACAAATGGTCAGGGTATTAATGTATTATTCTGCAGAATTGCTGTGTTTTAATGCTTCATGTTTTGGATCAACCAGAGAATTGTGTTCAAATGAAACACAGTACACAGCATGTTACTATTTTTTATGGAAGACCAATATTTTTTTTTGGAAGAATCGAAAATCGATTTTTTTTTGCTTTCAGTTGATCGAAAACCGTCGGCTCTGATACCATGATAAATTTACACAAGCGGAGAGTTAACTGTATGCGAATTCAAATAGATTCCATCCTAAAACCAATTGTAATTGGAGAACTAGTCCATCTAGTTTATATGCAAGTGGAAACCGTCGGCTCTGATACCATGATAAATTTACACAAGAGGAGAGTTAACTGCATGCGAATTCAAATAGGTTCCATCCTAAAACCAATTGTAATTGGAGAACTAGTCCATCTAATTTATATGCAAGTCAATCTTCCTCTAATTATTCATTATGTGATTACATGGGTTATTTTTTCAACAATATTAATTTAATTTACTTACGCTCTGAGCTACAAACCAAAGAACTATTTTGAACAGTCGAAATATGGTTTTTATCCATCATAATTAAAACAATTTGAAGGGGACCTTGGCAAACGGGATCGAGTGTTATTGGAAGGTCGTTTGAGTTTTGGAAACAAATAAATTGATAAAATGGGAAAGAGTTACTTTTGTGAGAGACCGTGTCTCAGCGAGATGACATTAAAATAAGAAATTCATATGTTAATAATTATGTTAATTAAAGCTATTTAGTCCATATATGAAGAGCATCTCATGATACAATTGTCTCACACAAGAGTTTACGAATTGAAAAAAAGTTAGGTAATTTGACCCATCTTATTTTTAGTTATTTTGGGGTTGAAACCCATTTGAGTTAGGAGTGAAGACTTTGGGTTTATAACCCATTAATTTTTATTCATATTTGGGGTTAATTTTAAGTTCACAAATTTTTGTAAGAGACTACTTCTACTTGGACCGGTCTATTATATTTTTTTAAAATATTGTAAGTATGTATTAAAAATAATGTAAGTAGACATTTAAAATATTAAGAATAGATATTAAAATATAGTAAGTAAGCATTAAGAATAATGTGAATATACATTAAATTTTAATGAGTTGAGCTTAAGAGACATCTCTCAACGAGACAGTTTCTCAAGAGACCGGTTGTTTCTAGTAAGGCAAAAAGAGAGAAACAATAAGTTTACACTACACGTTCAGATTCCGTGCTGAAGGCTCCTCTATTATCTCTATTGCCTTCATCTCATCTCAATAAAAAGCTTTCAAATCATTTTCATTTTCAGAATTGCAAAATGAACACATGGATGCAATATGTCATCCTCTATATTCACCACTTATGACTTACTCATTATTTATGGGGGGTAAAATTTTCATACCTTCATTTGCAATCAAACTTGGGTACACCCCACCTTATACACGCCTCACGTTCACTTTAAGTCTTTAAGTCTGCATATACTGCATAAATTTCTACAATTTTAATTATACATCTAATTTTTTAAACCATACAATGATAAAATTAAATTAATATCCTTAAAACTTTTGTTAATAATTATTAATAAAATATACAAAATTAATATAAAATAGTACATTGTAGATATAAGACGAGGAATATGAACAAGGCAGGTGAGAATAAGCTGAGAGAGTTGGTATGAGGCGAATAAGATATATACCCACCACTTAGTATGACTTTTTATACACTCATCCACGTTATGACATTGTTAAAGTCCTTTAAGCATATGACATTATCTTTTTTGTTTGTCATTAATAACAGCAAACAAAGTAATTTTTTTCTTTTGTTGTAGTAACAACAAACAAGCTCTAATCTTAAACTCAAATATGGAGACGCTTATTTTAGAAATTAAAGTTTCCGAAGCTTATTTTAGAAATTTTTTTTTTGAAAAATTATTTTTTCAATTTTTCACAACTACATTTCCGTATCCCTCAAATTTGAAGCTATCTATGAAAATCAGCACCTTAACCCAGGTTGGGGAAATAAGCTTTTGACATTGTCGCTATTGTTGTTAATCTAAACACCTGTTTTGAACCATATGTTAAAATGAAATCTAAAACATAATAATGTCAAGAAACACTTGAGACGGTAAACAAACAAAAAGAGCCACCAAACTGAATCATAAATCCACAATTTACCAAGTAGTACTTGGTGTATTCGGTGAGATCTTGGACTTGAGATTTAAAGGTTACGAGTTTGAATCTTGACACACCACACGCCACTCTGAAGCAACAATCATTTCTTGAGCGAGGATGCCAAAATGCGACCACCCATATCACCTTTATCACAAAACTTAAAAAATTACATAGCGAGAGCACATGGTTTCAAAATGAGCTAAACAAGTAAAACGAATGTTGAAATTACTCGTGTATTCTCTAATGCATAAAAGAACTGCTTTCATATATGATTTATAGCGGGAGTAAAGAAAATTACAAGGCAGAAGTCGTAACGAATAGATCTTGGCACCACAAATCATCTTAAAACAACCTTCAACTTTTCTTGCACCATCTCCCTCACCTTCAACTGTATACACATAAATAAAACATGCAAGTATTTGATCAGTAAGCAGAAGCAAAGTATCCACAACAGAATTGAGTTTCGAGATTTACAGATAAAATTTCCACGCGAACCTGACGGAACATGCATTTTATTTTGTGCACAGAGCAGTGCTCCCCCAAGGTACATTATATGTTTTCAAAAGCACATCCTCGGAGGAACACCGCTCCACAACTAGAGGTGCTTAATGGGTTGGGGACCCGCTAAAAGCTTGTTTCCCGACACATCTTAAAAGGGTCAAGCCTGGGCCGGGCTTTAAAAGGGTCTGGTCGATTTTACAAATTAGCATGTCGGGGCGGGCTTTCAACGGGTCGCTTGGACCTAAGCAAGTGCACCAACACTTTCATACTGACTCTAGATCAACAACAAACCTGGACCTAAGTTTTGAGAATTTTAGCTAATTTTATACTTTCCAGAAACATATTAAAACTATAATTTTATAGTTTTCGTACAGCAGCAATATTGAAAATATAAAATCTGGGACATGGATGTTTTATATCTCCCGATTCTGTCAGATGTTTTATGTCGGAAAAAGTCGTAGTTATTGAATTAATATTTATATAATTAGAGTTTTAGAATATACGTTATATGTTACATTAGCTAATATAGAATTAATATTTATGACATTGATTTCATAATTACTTAATAAAATGAAAATTTTTACATAAATGGGTCGGGGCGGGTCATATGGTGGACTATTGGCCCGACCCGGCCCGCTATAAAAATAACGTGACCTGACCCGCCCCATTGAACACTTCTATCCACAACGCACAAACCATCCTGTTTTTCTGATGTCTTTCCAATATGTTTTTATTTCTAACTTCTATGTCCTGCCACAAGGTATATCATTCACTTTATGAGAACAGCTACAACTACAAGGAGCACATCTAAGCTTCATATTCACTGCACTTGATATATGAACCCAATCTAATAGAAAATTACACCTGCATATCCTAATTTCATAAAAAGGATAAAATCCTATTTGTATCGGTACCTGATCCATTCTATTTAGTTGATAAGTTATTGTTCTCGAGTTTCAAACAGAGCATATACCTGCAAGTCATTTATTTCCTCGTCAGTAAGATTGCGCTCCATGGATCGGAAAGTTATGCGATAGCAATGACTTGTCATCCCCTTATTATTGGTAAAACTATCAATCAAGCTTATCTAGAAAAACATATAACGTCAATGGTCAATCTTCAAAAAGAAAGCTCCGATCAAGATTACCTAAAATTATTCAGCAAGAAAGTAGTAGCTAAAGTCATGGATGTATAACCTCTTCCACAAGGTCTCCTGCAATGCCTCGTACCACTTCACATAAGTTGTTCTCGGTAAATGACTCATTTATCCAAAAACTCATGTCTTTGTAGCAAGGAGGAAACTACAGATCAAACAAACATATATTTAGTAGCTATAGAAGCAGTTCCACAAACCAAAATCCATCGCTGAACAGTGTAACATAATTCGCCTGTTAATTCAGTTTTTGAATTTGCGATTCGCTCAAAATGACCCTAAAATAGCCTAAAACTGACTATAATTTGCTTTTTTTTATTCGCAAGGAGATTAGTAAATCATGTGACAATGTCGCTGAAGTAAGACCAGGGGATGACTAATCAATCTTGACTAAAAGTAAGATTACAGGTAATAGTCAATTATAAATAGAATCCATCTTTAGAACGGAAAACTTTAAGTTTCAACTTCAGAAACATAAAAATATTTCCAAGTCAATTATAAATTATTTTTATAATCTGAACAGCCCTTTTCATTCGAAACCCCCCCTTCTAGCAAGCTGCTCTCTCAAGTCCTAACACCTTCAACCACCTACTTTGAAGTTTGAAGCAGATTTTATCTCATTGACCACTATACCAAAGTTTCAAAATTCATGAATTTTTCTGTAAAATATCATGAGATTAGTTGAAATTTCCAGATGCATTACCTTTGAAAAAGGCTTGAATTTGACACCAAGCTGTCCTTTAGCGAACTGTAATATGCAAACCCAGAGAGGAAAGCCAAATCATGCAAAAAATAAAGGATAGAGTGGTAACATCGATAACAAACATGCAACACTAAAAGATCACAGGGGATCTGGAGAATAAGGACCTGAGAAGTAAACCGGTCATCAGATGACCAGAAAAGCCGAATGTCGGGTATGTCAAATAAGACCATAGCCAGCCTCTCTAACCCCAGTCCAAAAGCCCAAGCATAGTTGTCTGGTTTGCCGTTTGCCTTTAATATCTCCTGCTCCATTACCCCGCAGCCCAAAACTTCCAACCACTTCTCCTGCCAAACAAAATTATGGTAACCAGTTTATAGCTGATGGAATTCACATAAAGATAAACTCACAACAGAAATGTTACAGGTTAAAAAATTCAGATATAACATTCAATCAACCTAATGTCACAAAGTGGCTCGTGGGTTGAGGAGTCTGAAGCACGCACCTTACCTTTGTGATAACAAATGGATTGTTTTAAATTGGCTTTAATTGCAAACATCATCTACAACTTCACAAATAAAGAAATGCACATAATTTAATGAGCCTTTTTACTAATCCATTGAAATCAAAGAACTATTAATTTTAGGCTTTATAGAGAATATAGATACACAATCATAGTAAAAAATTACAATTAAGTTTTCACAATTCCAAGACAAACAAACATTTTGAAAAGTGTACCCTTGGGAGAGGCTAAAAAAGAGTGCAAACATAGTGTTGAAGTTTCAAGGATGTCATCCTTGCCAGCGGTATAAATGCAAGTAACTGAATTTACCTTAGTGTAGTGTCCAATGTGATAAGTACATTTATGTTTATGAAAGAAAAGAATCCCAATAAGCAATCCAACGAAAGTGCAACAGTCTCACCCAAGAAAAGGAGGTCAAAGGCTACTCAAAGCCATGTTCATTATTGGTGTCCAGTTTGTTAAACTGAACCAATTCCCAATGGTTTAGAGAGCACTATACAAGAAAACAATGCTGAGCCCATGATAAAGGATAGCAACAACAGCTCAGGATAAGAATCCAACACCAGCAGGTCGCGTAATAGCTCCAGCAGGACGCATAATTCAGCATCAACAGAGACAGGACGCATAAATATTTACCAGTCGCCCTGGGAACTGACATAGAGCCAAGCAGGGTGATAGAGGAAGCTGAGTCATGGACTGGAAGTGACACCCTGCCATGTAAAGATGACAAGGAACTCAAGCAGGACTGGAGCAAGTTGCATGGGCCACGAACTAAAGGATCTAAAACAATCCTGCAGGTTGAAGAGAAGTCCCTACAGGATGAGAATAAGACCCTGCAGGATGAAAGAATCCAGACGATGCGTCCTGCAAAACGCGTGTAATAATCTTAGTTGTTTTTCTTGTCTTTCTTTTAGTTTTGTTAACCTAATGTTCAGGTTCCCCGTTTTTCCCGCCTTTTCGTTCCCCCAAACAATCTATAAATAGGCATAGGCTCCATTGTAAAACTCAGTTTTCAGTTTTAATCAAGTATTGGATTTATCCTTTCTTTACCTTGAGTGTGTGTGATAATTCAAGCGTTTTTGTGAGGCAACACGAGAACAAAAACCTTGTTATAACTGGGAGTAGTATCTGGTTATAGGAAGGGAATTGATTGCTTTGAATTAATCATTCAAGTCAATCAATTCAAAGAAACAATCCTTCGTAGTCGTGTTCTTCATTTGCAATACGAACACATGTTGGGTGATTTTTTGGGGGTTTTTCAAGACTATAGCCTAGGTTCTTGATAATCCTCTTCATTGTTGATAATATCATTGTTTTCACCCCCGGATTCAGTCCAAATTGGTATCAGAGCATGGTTGAAGAGGGCGTGACAAATCAAGAAATCAAGAAAGTTCAACCATAGACACCATCACACGAATCTAGTAAGATCTTTTGTGATTTTTTTAGGAGTAGAAGAATATTGCATGCAGATGATCAGGTATCTTTGAAATTTGCCTACATTTCTAATTTCACATTTGATTGTATTCATTCTCAGTTTTGAATCTTGACATTCACTACATTTCACGCTTATTTTGCATAACTGTTGAGTTTTGAAATTGGAAAATTGATCTCTGTTTTTGTTTGTATACGGATTTTGGAGTGCATTCTAGACTTTTCTGTGGTATAATCATTTTAGTAAGTTTACATAGATTGCATCTAGTTGCACGGTTCTTTTTCCTTTTTGTGATCTGTGATTCAAGATTCTTGAAACTCAAGAATTTACTTGTTGGTTTTCCTGTTTTTTTTCTTGTCAATATTGTATTCTTTGTTGTTGTTCTTGGTTTTTCTCTCGTCTTTCAATATGAATGCTGAAGAGAGGAGATTATTGTTGGAGGAAACCATGTTAATAATGGACCAAAGAATAGCTGAGTTGAGGATTCGGGATAGGAACAATGGAAACACTGAGGATAAAAGTCTAAGGATAGATGTTTCGGAGTTTACTGGTCAGGCTTTGAACCCTGAGAAGTATCTTGACTGGGAGGGCAGCTTAGAGGGTTATTTTGAGTATAAGGACACCCCCTTAGATAAACAATATAAGATAGCCAAGGTTAAACTTACCAAATTGGCTGCAACTTGGTTAGAAGGTTTACAGAGGCAAAGAGTCAGGGAAGGAAAAGGTAAGATTGATTCTTGGGAAAAGCTTAAGAAGAAACTTAGAAGGAAGTATATCCCAGGAAATTACAACCAACAACTTTCCATGCAATGGAACTCTTTGACCCAAGGGAACAGATTAGTAGCCCAGTACATTCAAGATTGGGAGAGACTCTCTGTGCTTTGTGACATCACTGACTCAGAAGACATGAGAGTAGGAAAATTCTTCACTGGACTGAGGGAAGACTTGAGAGTGCAGATTTGCCAAATTCCTAACCTCATAGTGGCTTTAGCAGGAAGCCATGCTAAACTCTTAGAACAGTATTCTAGGAAAAGACCAACATCGGTTACAGGGCAGTCTTTTGCTAGCAATAGTTCCACCACTACAACCAAAAGCACTAACACTACACCCCCCCTGATTTAGATAACACCTATATTCAGAAGGAATCTGGGGAAGTTATACCTTATACCTCTGATTTAGATACTGATAAAGAACAACTGTTTCCTGAAGAAGATTGGCACAAGACCTTAGTGGTTAGAAGAAGTTTTCATTCCACACCTAAGGGTAAAAAGTCAGATCAGAGGGAGAATATCTTTCAAACTGAGTGTAGGGTGAAAGATAGGCTGTGTGATCTGATCATAGATGGAGGGAGTGAGACTAATTGTGTGAGTCAAGACTTAGTGCAGGAATTGAACCTCAAAACTCAAGCTCACCCTCATCCCTACAAATTAAAGTGGTTAGACAACAAAGCTAGTAGGTCCGTTGGAAAGCAAAGTTTAGTCACCTTGACCATAGGTTCTTATCAAGACCAAATCTTATGTGATGTGTTAGACATGAGTGCATGCCACATTCTTTTAGGGAGACCATGCCAGTATGACAGGAGGGTGAAACATGACGGGTACACTAACACTTACACTCTGAGACATGAAGGTAAGATGAATGAGTTGATACCTCTTCCCCCACACAGAACCATACCCCCCCCCCTAAGGGCAAACAACCTATACACTTGATCAGCAGGAAGAGCTGCATTATGGAAATTAGACAGGTGGCTCAGGGATGGATAATGTTTACCAAGGACGTTGACCCAGGGAGAACTAAGTTGCCTACTGAAATTAAACCAATCATTGAGGAATATAAGGATGTTTTTCCTGAGGATTTACCCATAGGATTACTACCTCTCAGAGGAATTGAACATCAGATAGACCTCATACCAGGGGTTGTGTTACCCAACAAACCTGCATATAGGACTAACCCTAAAGAGGCTGAAGAACTCCAAAAACAGGTCAAAGAACTGTTGGACAGAGGATTTGTAAGGGAGAGTCTTAGCCCGTGCGTTGTACCCACACTGTTAGTTCCTAAGAAGGATGGAACTTGGAGAATGTGTGTTGATAGTAGAAGTATTAATAACATAACTATCAAATATAGATTCCCCATACCTAGAATAGATGACTTAATGGATGACTTGTCTGGGGCTGAGTGGTTCAGTAAACTAGATTTGAGGAGTGGTTACCATCAGATCAGGATGAAAGCAGGGGATGAGTGGAAAACTGCTTTCAAGACCAAATATGGGCTTTATGAATGGATGGTCATGCCATTTGGGCTCACAGGTGCCCCTAGTACCTTTATGAGACTCATGACAGAGGTTTTGAGACCTTTTCTAGGTAAGTTTGTAGTAGTCTACCTAGATGACATTTTAGTATACAACAAGGGTTTACAAGAGCACATGTCACATTTAAGACAACTCTTAGACAGGCTTAGGGAGTAGAGGCTATTTGCTAAGCTAGAGAAGTGTGATTTCCTTATGCCCCAAGTAAATTTCTTAGGATTTATCATAGGAAGAGAGGGTATTCAACCTGATCCTTCCAAAGTAGAAGCCATCAAGGATTGGCCCATACCCAGCACTGTCACTTAAGTTAGATCATTTTATGGTTTGACATCTTTTTATAGGAGATTCATTAAGAATTTCAGTAGTGTGATGAGTCCAATCACAGTAACCAAACAGGGAGCCTTTAGTTGGACACCTGAGGCACAGCAGGCCTTTGAAGAAGCAGAGCACCCATTTTGAAACTACCAAATTTTAACCAACCATTTTGAGGTAGAATGTGATGCTTGTGGTACAGGAATTGGAGCTGTCCTACTCCAAGAGGGAAAACCTATTACTTACTTTAGTGAAAACCTGAATCAAAGTAGACTAAATTACTCCACTTACAACAAAGAATTATATGCCTTAGTGAGAGCTTTAGAGCATTAGGCACATTATCTGAGGATTCAACCCTTTGTGTTGCACACAGACCATGAGTCCCTTAAGTACATCAATGGCCAGAAAAAATTAAACACCAGACATGCTAGATGGGTAGAGTATCTTCAAACCTTTGATTTTGTAGCTAAATACAAGTCAGGCAAAACTAATGTTGTAGCTGATGCCCTGAGCAGGAAACAACACCTCCTAGCTCTTTTAGAGTCTAAAATCCTAGGATTTGAGTTAGTCAAAGAGCACTATCCTACAGATGAGGATTTTAAGGACATCTACCTATGTTGCTTAGAGGGTCCTAATGGCACTTATTACTTACAACAGGGGTTCCTGTACAATAAAAACAGGCTTTGCATACCTAAGATACCTTTGAGGATGTTATTAGTAAAGGAAGCCCATGAAGGATGTTTAGCTGGACACTTTGGGATATAGAAAACTCTAGATTTTCTAGCACAAAACTTCCTTTGGCCTAAGATGCTTGGCACGGTAGGTAAATATGTGCTTAGATGTGAAAGTTGCATAAAGGCTAAGTTAGTCTTTCGCAGAGGAGAATACAAACCCTTACCCATTGCACGCAAACCTTGGGAGCACGTAAGCATGGATTTCATCATGGCTTTGCCTAGGACACAGAGGCATAAAGACTCAATCATGGAAGTAGTACACAGGTTCTCTAAGATGGCTCACTTCATTGCATGTGCAAAGGTGGATGATGCAACTAATATAGCTAGGATGTACTTTGTAGAAGTTGTAAGGTTGCATGGGGTTCCCAGGACTATAGTGTCTGATAGGGACAACAAGTTTCTGAGTTCTTTCTGGAACACCTTATGGAGACTGCTTGGCACAAAGCTTTGTTTCAGTACATCTCACCACCCCCAAACTGATGGGCAAACTGAGGTGACCAATAAAACCTTAGGGTCTATACTAAGAACTCTTGTTAGCAAGAATCTTAGGGACTGGGATTTAAAGCTTAGTCATGCAGAGTTTTCCTACAACAAAAATCCTAGTTGTAGCACCAAGTACTCCCCCTTTGAATGTGTTTATGGAGTGAATCCTTTACTGCCACTAACTTTGATTGATTTGCCAATGGCTGACAGATTCCACTAGAGTGCCAAAGACCAAGCTGAAGTACTCTTGTAGATACACAAGCAAGTGTATGATAACATAATCAAGGCTAACGAAAAGTATCAGCACAGAAAAAACAAAGGACTTAAAGACACCAGGCAACTGGAGATTGGAGATTTTGTGTGGGTGCACCTCAGAAAAGAAAGATTTCCACACCAGAGGAAGAATAAGTTAATGCCAAGAGCAATGGGACCCTACCAAATCTTGGATAAATATAGAGATAATGCCTTTAAAATAGATCTACCAGCAGAGTATGGTATCTCCTCTACCTTCAACATAGGAGATCTGACTCCTTACCTAGGGGATACAGAATTAAGGGCAATTCCTTTTCAAGAAGAGGGGAATGAACCAATTCCCAATGGTTCAGAGAACACTAAACAAGAAAACAATGCTAAGCCCATGATAAAAGATAGCAACAACAGTTCAGGACAAGAATCCAACACCAGCAGGTCGTGTAATAGCTCCAGCAGAACGCATAATCTCAGCATCAGCAGAGACAGGACGCATAAATATTTACCAGTCACCCTGGGAACTGACATAGAGCCAAGAAGGGTGATAGAGGAAGCTCAGTCATGGACTGGAAGTGACACCCTGCCATATAAAGATGACAAGGAGCTCAAGCAGGACTGGACCAAGTTGCATGGGCCGCAAACTAAAGGATCTAAAACAATCCTGCAGGTTGAAGAGAAGTCCCTACAGGATGAAAGAATCAGGACGATGCGTCCTGAAAAATGCGTGTAATAATCTTAGTTGTTTTTCTTGTCTTTTTTTTAGTTTTGTTAACCTGATGTTCAGGTTCCCGTTTTACCCGTCTTTTTGTTTCCCAAAAAATCCATAAATAGGCATAGGCTCCATAGTAAAACTCAGTTTTCAATTTTAATCAAGTATTGGATTTATCCTTTCTTCTCCTTGAGTGTGTGTGATCATTCAAGCGTTTTTGTGAGGCATCACGAGAACAAAAACCTTGTTGTAACTAGTAGTATCCGGTTATAGGAAGGGAATTGATTGCTTTGAATTAATCATTCAAGTCAATCAATTCAAAGAAACAATCCTCCATAATCGTGTTCTTCATTTGCAATACGAACACAAGTTGGGTGATTGTTTGAGGGTTTTTTAAGACCATAGCCTGGGTTCTTGATAGTCCTCTTTGTTGTTGATAATATCATTGTTTTTACCCCCGGATTCAGTCCATAAACTCTAAAGGGTTGATCCATGTTGAGGGATTTTTTATGCTCTATATGTCCATTCTCGATGGAGCCAAAGATTAATACTCCATTCTATGGTTTTGAATTATGATGAATGACGGTAAAATAGCTAAAGAAATCACTTGTACTTCTTATTTATATAAAGTTGCAATGATGTTTACAATCAAAGATCAACACAAATTCACAACTTTGTTATTACAAGGGTAACGTTATATACATCCAACCCTTCAACCTTGCATACGCAAGAGCGGCTTGGTATTAGAGTAATGACAAGTTAGTCAACGTTCTATATAATTATAACTTAGATTTTATAAACTGTGTGGAGAAAAATTAAGTATCACTTTCCACTTACTTCTATCATGTAGCTCAATCACTAATTTAGAATTTTGCTTTTAAATTAATATAATACATATGCCTAACAATCAGGAATATTGAAAAAGTTGCTCACACAAGTTTTTTCAATACTATCACATGAAAAGTTTATGTATCTCTTAATTGACTTTTGGTTTGCTTGACCTATCGTTGCTAATGCTTGCCAAGAAGTGATTGTGACTAATGACGAGTGGAATTTCTAGTCTAATAGATTTTTAATATAAACAAGCAAATATAGATTTCAAAAGCTCTGATCGCATCAAGATAAAGGATGAGTTAGTTGTATGAATCAAATCCACAAAGTTCCTTATCCTCCATTCACTTGTTTCTAGGGCTAAGAGCCCTTGCAAACTCTTTCTTTTTATATCATTTTTAACCCCCTCCATGAATACAACTTTGTCCTCCCCAATCCTCATTTAAAACTATTTTCTATCTACCTTCCTTAACAATCATGTTGTGTATGATGTCGCACCTGTTAAACCAACGCAACCAACTCTTCTTTAAATTATCCACAACATTTGCAATTCCAACCTTCCATTGGACATTTTCATTACTAATATAAATGCTTAAAGTGTTTGCATAGATACATCTCAACACACATCTCAAAATAAGCATCTCTTGATACACCTATGTGTTTAGCATAATCTTTTCATTTTTTAAAGGCTCGAAATCATATATTGGTGTTAATCTAACAGTTTTCATAGAAACTATTCCTTTTAGTCCTAGATGTACATTTTGATTGCAAAACAAATCATATTCTCAGAACCACTGAGCCTATATCTTGAGAGTTAAAATCTCCAATCCTTTAGAGAATTGACCCAAGAAAATGCATACTTTTCGATACCTACTTGCCATCTAATATTACTACATCCTCATCATGTTCCCTTAAATATCAAAGTAAATTAGCATTTTATTCACCTAGCTTTTCTCAATATAGTTTTATTTGAGTTGATCCTATACCTTCCTAGTCTTCATCACTCTAACTTAGTTTAATAATAGTTCTAGTTTCGTACCCTCATCCACCAAAACAATATCATTTAAAAATATCATACACCACCTAAACATAGCAATAAGAGAAACCTTTGTTAATCCATGTCCATTTCTCCATGTGCCTTGACCTCTACTATCACTTGTATAAATCAAAAGAGAAAGCTCATCCCAAAAAATTGGTTGTTCATACAATTGAAGTGGGACAACACCATGACTTGAAATGATCTCAAATTAATTAGAATCGAACTGCTTAGGCCCAACGTCCTCGTTGGTCGCGCTTGGCTTAACCCAAGCAAAACTCTGTAGGCCGCTAATCTCATAAGAACAAACATAAGAGATCATCCCAAAAGACTAGTCTATTCATGAGAAAATCCATTTGATCAATAAATCACTCAATAGTAGTAAACCAAACTAGCGACGTAGGAAAAGCTCTTTAGCTTGGGATGGGCTCAAAACCATTACACATATCTTCAATCATGTCAATTATACAATGTATACCCATCTTTATTATCATCTCTACACAATAAGTCACTTAGTTATCTTTCATAACCCTTTTTCACACTCCAAGTCGATGAAAATCATAAGCAAAGTTTACTAGTGTAGTAATACTCCATTATTTGTCCATCAATCTGAAAATTTCGATTATTGTTCAACCAAACACAAATCTAAATACTTATACATCTCAAATTGTGATTAATCATTCTTACGTACAGGTTAATTGCAAACTTTATCCCATGTGTATCTCCATAGTGTTAATAAGTAACAACAGACTTTTTCTCCACAAAAAAGCATGTTCCTTTTAGTCTTTTAAATCTCATTATCGAATTGGTAATTGTCCATACCAACCTCACAAAGGAACAAGTGAGAGAAGGTGTAAAACATATTCTCTCAAGTGATTATGTCTCTTTTGCTATAAATTGGTCTCATCAAAAGAGTACAGTGGAAACCTTAATAGGATTTGATCGAATATAGCATGTACGAGAAGCATTGTGAGGTTAGTTAGAGGAGATCTGGATGAATAGGGGCCACAATTGTATACACAAAGAGAGTAAGAACTAAGAAGAGAAAAGGACGCAAACAAAAATATAAGGAGGTTTTTTTTTAAGAAAAGAGAAAGATCATTTGAGTTAAATTTATTTTTATCATACTTTTAGCTTTCCTCGAGTGAGATGCGACCAAAGATGAATAGTTTTTTAGTTTATAATGGACTATAGTTAAATCGCTTGTTAAAGCATGTACATTTCTTATTTATGTGAAGTTGAAAGTTTTTGCAATAAGGGTCTATAGGAATCAGTCTCTTTGTTTATGAAAGGGTAAGGTTGCGTAAATTGGACCCTGAAATCACGCCTAGGTAGGAGCTTGGGTAGCAGTATCAGCCACTTAGTGGCTACAGGGTAATGGAATGTTGATTTCAGTTTTTCTTTGGTGAGATCAAATCTCTTAAATGCTTGATACCTATCTTTAACTTCTATATTTTCAGCTTAATTCAATTAATATAACCATCTTCATTTTATCTTGACTTAGCAATTGTAGCTCATAACACTTTTCAACCTTTAGTTTCTTAATTCTATGCCTCCTGCTTTCCTAACTTTAAATAGGATATCTCCTGTAACATCCACTTGACTAACATTAAACAACTTGTTCAAGACTTCATGGATAAGAATGACAGCCGTTTATTTGAAGAAAAGCTCCCCAGCATGTGCACACAAAGGAATCACATCACATGCTTTTATTCCAAACATGCCAAAAATGCAACTAAGTTTTGTTGAGTTTTTCATTTCTTGCTTTCCTAACAAATTTATCAAAGTATCCTACCTTATAGTCCATGCAATTCTTTTAACTGTTGCAATTCCTTAAGTGTCTAGGCTCTATCAAACAGAATCTTCAACCTCATTTTCGGATGAAACCCCAAAACTTTTTAGACAAAAGAACCTTCAAATTTTAATGAATTAAAACGAAGCATCAGTGAAAATTCTTTGATACACACACCCTCATGAACTAGAGAGTTCAGATCAAAACTAATAATACGGATAAAACCATTTCAAAAGCCACAGCTTACACAGTAGCAACATTATTGATCAAGCTTATAAAACAGACTACTCACAAACTTTATGTATTTACTGTATCAATTGTTTAGGGATATAATATATAAATTTATCATTGAGTAACAACGTCTAACATGATTAACCAAACCAGACTACCTGAGTCTTTGGTGTGGCTGTAGATATAAGTATACAAGCAGTCAGATATCTAAATTCAAAATCAAGATACAACATCATGTCATCATACAAATACCTGTGGATGAGAGTAGAGTCAGTAGATTAGGACAGGGTAACCAGCATCAGATATAGAATTCAACAAACTCAACAGCAAAGAGAGTGTTTAATTATTACACTAGCCCAAAAGCAGAATGATTCACATGGATCAGGACTCGAGAACCAAACAAAGGTAGCCAGTTAGCATAACCAAGGCACAGTTGAACATCCTTGAACAATAAAAGGTCCATAATTATTACACTTCCAAATATACTACAAATGGCCTCAGCACAATAAATACAACATCATATTCTGCTCTTAAGTGTCAGAGAAAAGACTATGACATTCAACTAGAGGGGCGTTAGTTGAGATAAGGCTCAACACAATTAAGGGAAAGCTTGTTTGTGGCAGCCACAATTTTTAGACTAGTTGGCGGGAAAAGCAATCAACACTAATAATCACTATATATATATATATATATATATATATATATATATATATATATATATATATATATATATATATATATATACATAGGAGAGTAGGAAGAGAGATACTATCAGACAAATAGCAAGTTTGCTAGTTAGCTTATGGAGAGACCATTTTCAGTTTCTCTTGTATTGTCAAAGGAGCAGAAATATCAATACAATCATCATACATGCAGGAGAGCAAAAAGAGAGACATTATGACTAACCAATTGAAAAGTTTTGTTGTAGCTTGTTAGATTTAAGAGAATCCAGCTACTTTGTTTTTCCAATTGTAATCAAGAATTATTAATAGAATATGCCATATTCTCTTGATCCAAACTCCGATTTTTTAGTGCAAAACTACACAGCAGCATATACTCGCAAGTCGCAACCTCAACACAATATTAAGAGCTACCACTAAGACTAGAATACAACCATCAGACTTACGTTCATTTGATTTGAGTAATTAAACCACCCAAAATGCGGAGCAGTACCATCAGAGGATTCACTAAATTAGCATGTCAACAAGTACCTACCCCAGCTATTGTTTACTGCTTACAAGATAGACATGTGGTTTCTGTTACCTCATCCTCCTAAAAAGCAAAGCTTTGTGAGTTGTTAAAGTAAACCAAAAAGCAAGAAAAAGGTATGCCATTGAGTATTTACGAAGAATCATCCCATAAAATTTAAATTCATTAAAGATAATTTTTCCTACAGTAATTCTATTACGGAAGAAGGGTGACCCAACAAAATATACATAAGCAATTATTTAAACTCAGCTCAGGTCAGAACTCTCACTCCCCTTCTCTTATATAATGAATATAAGAAGACTAAAATAGATGAAAGATTAGCATGAGAAAACAACAGCCTCATGATGAACATTGAGCAGGCAAGGTGGTAGGGACTGGTGACGGAAAAAACTGACCAGGCCTGCATTGATAAATCCAAAGCTCAGATTCTCTAGCTCCTAATTTCATTACACCTTCCTCGTGTAAAATGGCCTCAGTTATCATTAGATAAATCAAGCACAAAATTAAGTAAAAAGTGAGAGATAGGTACCACACTCTCACTCTGTTATAAATTATCTTTTGCAACCAAATACCAAATCAATACATCCGAACTCCAAACTGTTGAATAGGCTGACTTAATGTGAACGAACCCTAAATCTTTTCATCACCTTTATCATTAGTGTTCAAATTTTTTCCTCAAGTTCACTACCAGTTAAGAAGTAGGGTCCACGTCAGTATTTATGAACATTAGAGTTTCTAGCAGAATAATGGAAGGAATTCCAAAAATAGCATTCCTTAATCCATCTTTGCTCAATATTATTATTATACTAAGCTTTTCCAGCATAATTTTCCCTGACCCTTCAAAACTATTCCTTATATTCTGACCCTCAAAAAAATGCTCATTACTCCATAAACATGGGCAGTAACCTTGGCAACTTAGTTTCTTTCCTTTTCTACAAAAGGTTGCTCAGTGGAACCTAGTCATTGTTACTTGCTTTGGATTAGCTAGAGCCCTATAATAGGTTCTTTCCACATACATTTTAATTTGTTCATCATGAGTATTGTATGCCAACAACCTGAAAACCCCAGTACTAGTTTGCTCATCTTCAACATGGGACACACATTAATATACCAAGAGTCTTTTGTTTATCCATCAGGGTACACTAGAGATTGGACAGTAAATAATAGAAAAACCTTGCAATAGGCGGCTTAAAATTTAGACTCTCGTCCTTTTTTTCTATTAAGATATGAATAATTTGCGAATTACAGCCTTAAAGTTTAGCACTTTTGCAAATTACAGCCTCAATGTTTATTTTTTGCGAATTACAGCCATCAAAGTATCAAAGTCTACAGCGTTCAGGCCAAATCACAGAATTCCGACCATTTTGGTGATCGGAATTTCAAATTAAGTGGTTGAAATTCTGTGATTTGGCCAGCAAGATGTAGACTTTTATACTTTGGTGACGGTAATTCACAAAAAATAAACATTGAGATTGTAATTAGCAAAAGTCCAAAACTTTAAGGCCGTAATTCGCAAAATATGCTTAAGGTAAAATATCAAAATTCAAAATACTAAGAAAGAGGAATGAAGGAAATCAATTACTTCAAAAACAGGCCACACATGTACTGAAGCTCACATGTAATGAAGGACAAGGTGCTTTAAGGACAGAATTTCTCATTAGATTTGACTAAACGTTCATTCACCTGGCAGGAAGACAGGAACATTCAAGACAGATAAATAAATGAGAAGCTGAAGCAATAAGAACATATAGGCAGTTTAGGCACATAATTAGGCTGATAAAGAAAAGATCAGATTTTTGAAAAGCAAATCATGTTTTAAGAAAGACAGTTTTCTCATCTCAGTAATTTATGAAGGGATTCTATAACATTCAGCAACAACGCCATGCCTTGAGATATAACAATCAAGCACCCAAAAATGCAGAATAAGTAGACTAAACTCAAAATGATAGAATGATATATATGAAAAGTTTTTTATCTATACCTGGAAAAATATTTCAAGTTCATATGATGGATTCGTGAAAGGAAAGTATGTATCAACCCACCGCATCTCCACAGCACCTGCAAATGGCACATGAGATATGATGAGGCGTCATCTAACAACATGTGCAAGCATGGGCAGATCCAACTGGATCCCGTGCCCGCACGTTAGGGCACTGAAATTTTGTAAGAATTTATAGTTTGTAAGATTTGAGCATAAGACCTTTAAGACCTTTTGTATTGAAGCCTTGATGAGGAAGCTCGTCAAAATGGATTATAAAATATCAGTTTTAAGAGTTGAATTGAAAACATTAATTTTAACATATATATTTATAATTTTTTTTTATATTTTTTATTGGATCGTTTTTGTCATGATTGTGCTCTCACTGAGTTTGACTCCTGGATCCGCCACTGTGTGCAAGATAGTACAACAAAAATACAAAACATATAGCAGATACTATTATTTGTGTTTCATGCATGGAACACTTTATGGTCATGAATACAAGTCAGTAGATCAAATCAAATAAAAAGACACAATTTTGTTGCAAGTTGTCTTACACCAGGCAAACTACACCTTAAAAGATGAAATTTGAAAATGAACCTAACAAGAGATAAATAAGACTCAATGGGCCAACTTTAGCATCTTGAAAGTAGGGCTACGGAAATATATCAATATAAATAAATTAAAACTTCATAATGAACAGAATGGTTGGACTAATTTTTCAATATATCTATAACATGAATGAAAGTTATGATATAATACCAAATCCAAGCAAACCCAAACCAACAACAACCTAGCTTCCCTTTCTTGTTGGGAGAAAAGAATATATTATATATATAACATGCCATTACCTCAATAGCCATTGACTCCCACATAGGCGGGGGATCGAGTGTGAAGTAATCAAATTCTCATTATCGAAAATATTTTAGCACATCTCTTAGCATTTAAAAATCATGCTTAACCATACGGATAAACAGAAACATTTCCGTCGTAATAGGCTACAGCTTATGAAGGGCAAGAATTTCATAAAATTCATAAATTTCTCCCTCAAACGTCCTACAATCAATTTTCTGGCTTTTAAGCTTTTTACAATAAACAGACAAATTTTGATTTAAGTCTTCCTTCATGATACCATAATTAAACTGCACATGAGATCATATGATATTTGCACAACTTGATTTATTATTGTTATATCTGCACAATCTGTGGGACATAAATTGGATCGAATAAATGGACAACATTACCAGATTAGACTGGATCCAGCATTGAAATTGAGTCCTGAGTAGCAATTTACCAGGATTGTGTCAGCTTTAAATGGTCAATGTGAAGAAAGTTTTTTAACGGCTTGAAGCAGCCCCCTTATAATCTAAGAGATACACAGGACTTCCAAGGAAACTATAACACAAAAAACAAATATAAAAGGATGCTCTGGAAATCTGTAGCTTGTTAGAATGTCCAGGTGAGGCAAGAAGATAAGAAAATATACATAGAACAACTAAATATGAATTTGCAGATTATTGACCTCTTAAAGGAGCATGTGAAGTGCATAACATACAACAGCAGAAAAGGTACGGTTAACATGACATCTCAATGGAATTTCACAATTCAATGCTCCATTTTCAAATAAACTTGCACAGTAAGTGGGTGAACTCTCTCATCATGAGTTCAAGGCTGTTCTTTCCGCAAATGAGCTGATTCTAATGAGCATTAGGTTCTTTCATATCCATCACAGTACACATGAGTGCTATTTCTGTCATGCACGTGCATTATAAAAATCTAATTTGATCCTTACGATGAAGCAATATGGTTAATATATATTTACCAAATAAATGCCGTGCCAAACCCTCCAGGCATGTTTTCAAATCCTGTGCTGTATAAGTTGTGGCATCCAAGCCAGATGATTCCCAATCATCGGGGGAAAATACACGAACACCTTCCATCTGTAACCATTTTAAATGAAAACAAAAAGTGAAGCAGCTAAATGAGCAGATAAACAGCCATGAATTTCAGAACACAGGATAAGAACCTGATGGAATACAGGATAATGGGTAGAGTCTATCGAGTCTCTACGGTAGACATCTCCGGTTACAAGGAAGTGAGTGTGCCCATTTCTTAGCAATTCAGCTTGATGAGCACTAGTATGACATCTCAAAACAGTTTGGGAGTCAACATAGTATGTATCATTATAACTCCTGCTCACGTGATCCGCAGGAACCAAGACATCATCAAAATTCTGCAAGGATTGATAGATTGAACCTGACGTTATAAAGATGCATTTAACACAGCTTGGAGCTACAAGCTAAATAACATATGGACAGACATAATAAAGCATAAAACCATTTTATTAAGTTCATTTAAAAATCATTTGGAAAGAAAAACCAGCATTTATATCCTAAAACTCCCGTTCGTTACATGGTCCAGTCTCACATCAATATAATTTTCCATTAACAACTCTTAACAAAGCTCTATTACGAATTTAATCACATAAATCAAATTTTAGGTATAAAATAACCACAATATGGGGCTGTTTGACGGTACAACGAGTTTGATCTTATCATGGTAAAAGAAGACACAAGCAATTACTCTTCCACACATGTATGCACAAGAAAACTAGACTGCTCATAATCACGAAAAATGTGCAGAAATGTGTTAATTAGAATATCAAAGTTAAGGGCATACCGCTTTTACAGAAACAATTGGACAAAGATCATCAAATTTTTCGAAGTTTTTGGAATAATTGGAATCAAAAAAATCATAGATTGCATTCTTCAAAATGCCTAGTGGGTGCTGATTCCGTCTGTGTAGTTGCATTCCAAGTTTTCTGAAAATTCCATCAGGGACATTGTTTGCGGGATCATCGCGCACCACATCTGAATTCCCATCCAACTTATTAAACCAATCAAAGAAACAACAAAAGAAAGCAAAACCCCTGACATGGTAGCAATTCCATCTAAAGTATTTATTAAGGTCAAATGTGTACTATTGAACAGTCATATATCCCAAAACCCATTTCCTATCAGCATTTTCCATATAAAGATAGAAAAGTTTTTCATCAAAATTCAAAGAGGTTCAAACAGCACATAGTCTTCAGAAGTTTTGACTTCCCTCTACAAGTACAACCTTTAAGTAAATTAACAATAATATCAAAAGATGAGAGAAAAAAATTGAAACTACTAATTCATACTAACAATAAATTCATTACCCCACAATCATTTAGTAGCTCCCACCTACGCGGGATTTGAGGTATTAGGATCATCCCCATTTCTTTAAAGTCCAGTGTCTATGTTAAGAGTGTTATGAATAGTGTGACTTGAGTGCACAATTGATGTGTGCATTCATATGTGTAAGTGATGGGATGGAATCCTATGGATTGGAATTAAGTTAGTAACTTAATGATTGTGGTGTTTAAGTGTAATTTATTTGTTGAAGAAATCATGGGAGTTATTGGTCTTAATGGCGTTTAATGAAGAAGTGCAAAGGGTTTTAGAAGATGCTTTGCTCGAGCAGAAACTGACAGAAAGAATAAGGTTGCTCGACCAGCTCGCTCGACCGAGCTCTTGGGTGAGTCGAGCGAACAAACAGAATGTATCCAGAAGCTGCCTGTAGCCCGCTCGACCAAGCCGCTCGACCGAGCGAGCCTCTGTTCTGGTCGAGCGGTTCTTCTGACGATTCATAAGCTATTGTCTTTCGTCCCTTTTAACTTCTTGGAACTGTTTCAAAGTAGTTAATACTCAGAATTAAGGTTGTTTTCTCATTGAATGTACTTAGTACTATAAATAGAGAGCTCTCTTGCTCATCCAAGATGCATCAAACACATCAAACACAACCCCTAAGTCAAACACATAGCCTTTTGTTTTTATCTCTAACTCAATTGTAATACTTCATTTGTAAGAGTGTTTTACTCCATCATTGGGTGAACCTCCTTAAATCATTGTGCCATTTTGCAAATTTTATTTTATCAAACGTTTGTCAGTTCATTCAAATTGTTATCGTTCATCAAAGTTCTTAACATCGTACCGATCTTGGCAAATTATTTCAAAGAGGTTGACATGTATAATATAGCATTAAACATAAACTCCCTCTTAATTTTCTTCTATCCGGTTACATAATGTAAAGCTCCAATCCATGAGGTTACACCAAAAGTACAGATTAAAACCCTAAATAAAACCCATTTGACATACTCACAAATAACTTAATTAACAGCCATAGCAAAATCAAATTCGCAAATAACGGAAAACATATATATATATATAAAGGAAGAATTGAATGAATGAATAAAGAAGCAATTTTG
>NC_080053.1:19204272-19309272 GCF_026212465.1 Amaranthus tricolor
TATATATATATATATATATATATATATATATATATATATATATATATTTACATATATATATATATATATATATATATATATATATATATATATATATATATATATTTACATATATATATATATATATATATATATATATATATATATATATATATATATATATACATATATTTATATATATGTATATATATATATCATATATATATATATATATATATATATATATATATATATATATATATATATGTATATATATATATATATATATATATATATATATATATTTATATATATATATATATATATATATATATATATATATATATATATATATATATATATATATATATATATATATATATATATATATATATATATATATATGTGAAGAAGTTCAAGTGACATTTATCCTTATATGAGAACCGTGAGAACTGAGAACCAATCTGCCTTATTAAAAAGTGTTAATTTTTTGCTAATAAGATTTTACTTTTCGCAAAAAAGCGTTACTTTTTTTTTGAAAAAAACGATGATACTTTTAGGTAGATAAGTGTTACTTTAAGAAAAAATTCTTAAAAAAACTCACAAAAACGTGTTAGTTTTCGAAAAAAACGTGTTACTTTTTATTTATATATTTTTTTCTGAAAGTAACACTTTTTTTCTAAGAAGTAGCAGATTTTTTTTAAAACAAAAGTAACATTTTATTGTCCAAAAATAACACTTTTTTTCTTAAGCTTGGTTCTCACAGTTCTCATATAAGCTTGGTTCTCACTGAAACTTGTCTATATATATGTGTGTGTGTGTGTCTTATGATTTATAATTCTTTAACAAAATCTAATTTGTTAAAAGAATTATATTCATGTATTAAATTTTTATGGTCTCTTATGATTTATAATTCCTAAACAAAATTTAAATTGTTAGAAGAATTATATCCATGTGTCAAATTTATATAATTTCTTATGAATTATATTTCTTTGACAAAATTTAATTTGTTAGAGGAATTATACTCATGTGTTAATTTTATATAGTTTCTTATGATTTATAATTCTTTAACAAAATTTAATTTGTTAGAAGAATTATATTCATGTGTTACTTTAATAGATTTATTAAGATTCATACTCTTGTTTAGTTTTGCATGAGTTCATAATCTTTTAACAAAATTTAATTGTTAGAAGGGTTGTATCCATACATTTAGATTGACAAAGTTTTTTTTTATGAAATCTCAAACAAAATCTTAATTTGTTAGATGAGTTATGGGTGAATAGTTATTTATAATCATTTATGATTCTTTAGCAAAATTTCAATTTACTAATAAAGAAGTCATGTTCATGATTTTATTTTATTTTTTATGCATAAAGGAAAATATATGTATGTATGTACATAATTGATGAGTGATAGAAATGTTTTAATATACTTATTTATGTTTTCTTTTTATGTTGTCTTTAATCGAGAGTTGAGATTTGTGTATGTGTGGATGCTCATACTTTGATTATTTCATTATTAAGAATGATTTGTGGTAGAATGTGTTGAATTGTTATAAGTATTGGGAATAGAAATCATTGGATTTAAAATAAAGGAATTAAAGAAATATAAATATTTATATGAAATAAAAAAATAAATAAAAAAAATAATAATAAAAAATTCTGGACAGTAGGTGTGCCTTGACAGGCGCGCCTTGAACCTCGACATTCGAGTGCGTTTTGTTTGTCGTTTCTTTCACCGATTGCATTTAAGGCCACTAAACGCTAAAATTAGTTTTAAAAAGTAAATGGGCGTTAAAAATTGTGAAATTTTGTACCCAACACAATTGATGCCTTCCGGGCGCAGTGGTGAAGTTGAATTTTCTATTAAAATTTTTGAAACTGTACAAAAAGGCCAATAAAATTTCTGGTTGTATTTTAAAATTAAGAAGTTATTGGGATTAACATTTAATCATTTAAAATTATGAAGCTTAGTAATGCCTTGATGGTATAAAATGAATTGAATGTGTAAACACGTTCTAATACGTGCTTTTGCTTGTGTATCTGTGTTTAGGACCTCGGTTCATAAGGTGTTGACATTCCGTTTGTGAAAGTTCCTTGAATTGATTTGTCGTGCTATCAAGATACACACTTAGACCATACTTTTGTAATTGCTTATGTGAAGTAATGTTATGTTTATTCTATGAGGTGATGTCGTATGTCATATAAGGCTTAGACACCAAAAATAATTTAAAAGGAGTTTTAAATTGAAATTTGAGGATGGTTGTGTTGGTTACCCACATGGGGTTAAATATTGGGATGGAAATCATTATTTTTATAGTTGTCATGGCAGTTTTGGATCATTATAGTCACCATGGGAGTATGCATACTTTACCTTTGTCAACCCGAATAGGACGAGCAACATCTTGGGCCGAAGGTTGCCTTGGAATTAGCTCTCCCATGTGTATTACTCCAAACTTTTATAATACTCTGGCGCCCTAACTTTCATTCCACGCCTAAGGGTAAAAAGTCAGATCAGAGGGAGAATATCTTTCAAACTAAGTGTAGGGTGAAAGATAGGCTATGTGATCGAATTATAGATAGAGGGAGTGAGACTAATTGTGTGAGTCAAGACTTAGTGCAAGAATTAAACCTCAAAAATCAAGCTCACCCTCACCCCTACAATTAAAGTGGTTAGACAACAAAGCTAGTGGGTCTGTAGGAAAGCAAAGTTTAGTCACCTTGACCATAGGTTCTTATCAAGACCAAATCTTATGTGATGTGTTAGACATGAGTGCATGCCACATTCTTTTAGGGAGACCATGGCAGTATGACAGGAGGGTGAAACATGATGGGTACACTAACACTTACACTCTGAGACATGAAGGTAAGATGAAAGAGTTGATACCTCTTCCCCCTTACAGAACCATACCCCCCCCCCCCCCCCCCCCCCCACCCCCCCCAAAAAAAAAACCTACACACTTGATCAGCCGGATGAGCTGCATTAAGGAAATTAGACAGGAGGGTCAGGGATGGATAATGTTTACCAAGGAGGTTGACCCAGGGAGAACTGAGTTGCCTACAAAAATTAAACCAATCATTGAGGAAAAAAAGGATGTTTTTCCTGAGGATTTACCCATGGGATTACCACCTCTCAGAGGAATTGAACATCAGATAGACCTCATACCAGGGGGTTGTGTTACCTAACAAACCTGCGTATAGAACTAACCCTTAAGAGGCTGAAGAACTCCAAAGACAGGTCGAAGAACTGTTAGACAGAGGATTTATAAGGGAGAGTCTTAGCCCGTGTGTTGTACCCACACTGTTAGTTCCTAAGAAGGATGGAACTTGGAGAATGTGTATTGACAGTAGAAGTATTAATAACATTACGGTCACCATGGGAGTATGCATACTTTACCTTTGACGACCCGAATAGGACGAGCAACGTCTTGGGCCGGAGGTTGCCTTGGTAAGGTGAATAGGAGGGAGTATGATTTATTACAAGCTAATCTTAGATTACTCGTGCGTAGAAAAGGTGCATCTAACAAATTAATTGGGAAGAACAAAATTAGAAAACTACTCCATTCTTATTGGTTTAATATTTGATATCGAAAAGAATTAAGTTTTGTCTTAGTTGGAGTCCGTCTCATTTTTTTCAAGAAAAGTTTTTAGTTTGATTCTCACTAAGTTTTTACTTTTGTAAACCTATCTTTTAATAAAAAAAATTCATACATCGAGAAATAATAAGAAAATGAAAATCTTTTGTATGAGAATAGAAATGACGTAAATAATGTGAAAATTATTTTATAAATTAATAAATGTAAGTGAAAAAAGTATAAAGACTATAAGCTTTATTAAAATAAATTATTAAGTAATAAGAGAAGACAATAAAGATTATCAAGATTAGTTCCGTCAAACAAATATGATATCTGTAGAAAAAATTTTAAATATTAAAAATGAGTTGTATTTAAGATCCGAATCTTCTTACTCAAACCGCAATCTTTAGATTTTGCCTCATTAAATTTCCACCAATTTAATCAATTTTTTTTTATCGTTCTCACTCATACAAAACTCTCTAATTTTATCCTTTATACTTAAAATTTTATTTTAGAAAAACATTTAATAAAGTACTGTACAAATATGATAGCATGATTGATAAATTTATTTATAAAAAAGTCTTAAAAAGGAGACTCAAATTTTTAAGAGTCCATTTTAAGAATTTTACCAAAATGGTAAACTTATTTATTAATCTTCTTTAATACTACCCTTAGTAAATGAAAAGATAAAAATGACAGAAAGCAAGTGTCAAGTAGCAAATTGCAACGGGAGAATAAAACTCCACAAAAGGAAAATCTTGCGTTATTCTTGTAGTTGAGGACTTTCTCATTTGTATTATTGTAATTTTCTCTATTAATATTTTTAATTTTTTGAGGTAAATTTATAATTACATATGCTAATATTTTGACTCTTATTTGTAAATTTAAAATTAATTTCTCAAAAATTCCAATTTCAACCATAATTTCTTTATTACTTTTTAATAAGATCCTTATTAATTTGATGAGTTCGACTTTCATAACTGTTATTTTTTTGAGCTATTCTTGTGCATTTGTGTAATTTTTTTTTTTAATTTACAGATTCTCTAGTCTAAGCCTGAAAAAGAGTCAAAAAGGTTCGTAAATTTCAATTTGCCTTTTTGCTCCCCTTTATTTTCATCATGATTATCGTCATCGTTTCAATCAAAAACCCTAATTTGTATTTTGCGATTCACTTTCAGCCTCGCATTTCTCTCACCTCACCACTTTCTCATTTTCTCGTCCAAAATCATAACAAGCGTTTGATCTACATAATCAATCATCAACTATCGATCCAATTTTATTTTCGCTCCTTTTTATCGGTTTGTTATTCTTTTCTTCAATGTTCCTCGAGATATTTTTTTTAAAACAGAATAATGACTTTTGTTGTTTTAGCTTTTTTGCAATTGACTATTGTTCGATAATGTGTTCTATTTGTTTGAATGGTTCGGTGATGTTTTTGATTCCGATTGTTTTGGGGATTAGGGTTAGAGTTACGTTGTCATAAATGATTTGATACATGCGGAATGTTTTGGAGGATTAGAAATGGATTGGATACAATTATGTTACATGTGTCCCGATTAATTTTGATTTTATTCTAAGTTCAATTGCCTTCTAAAATTAGTTCTTCGTTGTGTTATGTTTTTTTTCCTCTTAGTTTTGTTTTCGTTGTAAATTTTTGTTGAAATCGCTGTGAAAGAACAATTGTGGTACAAAAGGAACATTTTGTGTTGTGGTTAGCTGGATGTATATTGAGCTGCGAGATGGTGCACGTTTTCTAAGAACACATATCAATTGGCGCATCTTTTAGAGTGTTTTAAGAGGGCGTTTCAAATAGAAGTATTTGCTAACAAATTGACGGTATGTTAAAGAATCACGGACTGATTGTTTCCTCTTAGATTGGGTTGACAGTGGTTTATCCGTTTTGCCATAAATCCCAGGGTTATAAGGATGATAGTTGCGTGAGCAGCTAATTGCTGACTGAATAAACAAATAAAACTTTATACCTTAGCTCAACTTTGGGAGCAAGGAGAAGAATTGGTGCTTCCAGTTTGTTGCCAAGGGAAGTTTTTATTGCATCATTGCATTCAGGATGATAAGTTTGGATTTCCATTGCTAAGGCCTTTGATGTGCTATCCCTTTCTGAACTAGGCTGCTTAAAGGTGCAAGTGTTACAGGGCTGAATGGTTTGGCTCTTTGTGAGGGATCAAATTGAAACAGAGCTTAAAAACTGTGGACAGGATATTCATGGCTTTTTGTTCGCTCTACGATGTGGGTAAAGTGAGTTTGTGTCTCACACTCTCACTAGTATCTGTTTGACGTATGCTTTTCAGTCAGCTGCAGAAACATCAGATTTAGTCAACTTCAAGAATTATTTGTAATCATATCAATGAATTGTATGGCTATTGGAGTCTGGAGCTGTCCTCCCGCAAGAATAAGCAAATTACTTTTTGTATGTCTGAAATTTAGCAAAAGCATTAAAGATGTTGATAGTTTTTTTTTGGTGGGATTCCTCCCATTTTTTTTATTTATATAGCGAGCATTACATTTAGTTTCGATAGTTTAGTTTGACGCAGATTTGTGGTTTTTAGTTAGAGAATTTTAAGGTTGGTGAAGTGCCTAAGACGAACATTCTGGTTATTAAGGTGCTACTTTATTAGGATAGGTTTCATTATGTATGATGTTTTGAAATTGGAAGTAGTATGATATGGTACATGAATAGTCAGGTTTTAAAATTATAATAGAAGTAAGGGCGTGGTTTGAAATAAAGGTAGGAATTTTAAGTTGAACTGAGTTCATATCATTGTTGGAAAATTGTAATGTAGCATTTCAGCACCACTACAAGCATGATTTATGATTCAATCTGCACTATTTATAAATCTAAATCCTGAATGTAAAGGCATTGTTTAACTGGCACATGCTATTGTTGCACTGTTATATGTAATTCAATATTATCAATGCAAATTTACATTGATTATTGTACATCTTTATGCAATTAATAGCCATTTTATGCCTTTGTTAAGCTTGCAATTGACTTTCTTTTGAATGCTGATGAGATGATGTCTCTCTGCCAGTGTATATAGAGTTTGAAATTCATTTGATTATTTCAATATGCCATAAGGATAGGGGTCATAGAATTACTCTTGTATCTTCTGTATTGGACTTGAAGTTTTCCTTGTACTGTTAATTTTCCAGTATTCTCTTTCTTTCTTTCTCCCTCTTTCTCCTTTGTGGAAAGAGGGGTTGGCAGGGTGGGGATTTTGATGTATTTTCTGCATGTTCCCTATGATTTATAGATTGTAAATGTAATGGCGAGGAAGGATCTAGGTCTTGCAGATATTGAGGATAGATCTTCATAACTCATGCTCTTTTTTGTGCTTACCTTTTCAGTTATTATAGCTTTTCACTTTTGCTGCAATGTTTCAATAAAATATGTGTAGCATTTTCTATTCTTGGCTATTATAATTAAATGTCTTTTCCCTTTCTGAATTTGTTCCTTCCATGGTGTTTTCAGGATCATTTGCTCTCCAGTTATCTCTCTGAAAGATGTCATCCGCTTCAAAATCCAAGTCCAAGGAAAAAAGGGTAGGAAAGGAACAGAAAACTCCATCAAAGTCCTGCATAGCTGTAAATGGAGGCAATGGACTGCCAGCTAGTGCGTATAACCCATTGTTAGGAACATTTCATACCCTCGAGGCATCATCCACATTATCAGTTCCAGCACTTAATGTAAATGGTCGTTTTCGCAATATAGATGATTCCGATGATCATAGTGGGAGTACTCATGGAAGTGGAGGTGAGTATGATTCTGCCTCCAATCAAGATAGCCGATCCGTGGAGTCAGAAGAGCACAATAAAGAGAAAACATCAAATGCTCCGATCAAGCAGGAGGTAATCCCAGGGGCTGACTACGAGAGGCGAGAAAAAATACGTCTGAAAAATGAGAAGAAGCACCAGCGTCAGAAAGAAAGACGAGCCCAAGAATTGCATGAACGCTGCTGTGGCTATCTTATGTCAAGAAAGCTTGAGGTCCGTGCTCAGCAGGTTGTGGCCATGGGATTTACTCACGAAGGAGCAACCATGGCTCTTATACTAAATGAAGGTCGAGTAGAAGCAGCAGTTAATTGGCTTGTAGATGAAGAAAAGGGAGGTAATAAGCATAAAGTTCAAAATCTTGACACAGGGAGTAATTTGAAGATTGATATCTCAGAAGAACTTGCTCGGATTGCTGAATTAGAAAAAAAATATATTTGCTCAAAGCTAGATGTTGAAAAAGCCATAGTGATATGTGAAGGTGATTTAGAAAAGGCTGAAGAAAATTTGAGATCACAAAAGCAGGATCAACCAGCTCTTTTGCTTAAGCCAGATGAAACTGGCGATCCCCCACGTTTTAGTGATGGTAAGACATCTGTAGCACCTAGTCAGAGCGATGTCAGGCTGCTGCAAGCAAAGCCCAATTTGGCAACTTTGGTACCCCAGAGAAGGGATGAAAAGGATTTTAATTACACTAAAGCTGCAGTTTCTGGAGCGCTGGCCCCCAAACAGTTTCCCATTGCTGTTCAACCTCTTTCAGGAGCTCAAGCCAAGTTAGAGTGGGCGAGACCTCGGCAAATTGCTTCAACAGCAGAGAAAAGGTGGCCAGTTGGAGCAGGGTCGAGCCCTTCAGTTTCATATTCTTTGGCACCACCTCCACAGGTATCACCTCCGCCGACCAAGGTAGATTCACGATATGCTACTCATGGTAATGAATTTAAGAATCTTCAGTCAGGATCATTTAGAGAGCCTGTAGTTATGATGCAGCGGCCTCAGTCTGTAAATGCCAAACCAACCCCTGCAACAAGCATTAGCTCCTCTGCTCCAGGCACAACCACTTTGCGATATCCTAATAGTTTGGAAATTTTGAAGCCAAACGGGATATTGCCTCACATACCTAGCGCTAAAAGTCTCGGTCTAAACAACCTGACTGCAAACCAATTTTATCACCCTGCACAATATCAGCAACATCAACATCAACATCAACATCAGCTGTTTATGACGGGCAGTAGTCAAAAGGATAATCCAGCTTCCACTCCTAGTAAGTCCTCATGGTCCAGGATGGGTGGGATTCCGATGCTCACACCTGCATCCTCTCTAGGGTTCTACTCTGGGATGGGTTCAACCTGCACGTCAGGGTCAAATGCTGCTGTGGATTGGAATACTAGTGGGTCAATGCCATCATGTGACTATACCAATATAGATTGGAGCTTGGATGGAAATTTCCTGCCTACGAAGCAAAATGGGTTGTGGTTCGGGGTGGCACCCTACATAAGGAGTAAAGGGGCTCATCTGTATGAATCAGGATCATCTGCCATGGGTGTTAATCTGGCTATGAGACCATCTTCTCCTAATGGTAATGGTGTATCAATAGTTGGGTTGCAAGATAGTGGTGCGGGTATGACTGATCCATCAGGTGCCAGTTCTCGAGAGTGGACATCTCCTTTCGAGGGGAAAGATCTCTTTAGCATACCTAGACAGTTTGTTTTTTCTCCCACACTGTAGTGTTGTGGTTAGGGAGAAATCTTATGAATAAAAGTTTTAAAAAAAAAAAAAAAAAAAAAAAAAAAAAAAAAGAGAACCCCAGAAAGATTGTGCTTGAATTTCATATGTTTGTGCTCCAAGGTTTCTTTTGCGGTCTTTCATGTTTCTATATATAGTAGTCATTACTCATTTGCATATTTGATATTTCTCGTTAATGACCGTCCTCAAGTGTGCAAAAATCATACTTAATAGATTTAAAGATAAGCGAGACCACTACCCAATAGCATGTTGTCGCCAAAAACAGAACCCCGTATTTCTTCTAGGGAATCTCCTAATTGTTCCAAAGCAACCAAAAAAAGATTCTTTAACCAGAAGGAATTCGGTTTCGATGTAGGATACCTATCCAGAAGTTTTAGCAACTCAATCTTGTATGATGGAATCATCAAAGATTTGACCTTTTCAAAGTATGTTTGTAACTCACTAGAGGCTCGAAAAATAAAGAGAAGATGTGTACGAACGAGATATCCAGGAAGAAGAAGGAAAAGGATTGAATAGAAAAACTCCCAAACATTTGGCAATCCTAGATGCGTCCATATCATGGGTGACTCATTATTTTGATGAATTCTTTTTTCATACAGAAGAAGATAATGTAAACACTTACTCGAAATCTCACTTATTAGATTCCATTGTGGAAGATACACAATTTTCTGAAGAATTCGCCATGATATATCTGATCTATACATAAGGCTCATAAAGGTCAAACACTATTAACCATTAAAATTGGAGGTGAATCTAAATTATCAAGTTTTTATATTTCGTTACTTTATGTCCTTTTGTTGAATCCAACAACTAGGTGGATAAGTTTCATATATTAGCCATTAGGTTTTACATTAAGTCAAGTTAAAATTGTAATTGGTCACTATAACACTATAAAAAGAGATCAATTTAAAATTACATATAGTCGCTTTAAATGGTCACTTAAAATTGTAATTGATCGTTTCAATATATATATATATATATATATATATATATATATATATATAAAGATGGTTTCTTTGAAAGATCGTCTCTAATTAGACCAACTCAAATTTAAAAAAAGAAAAAAAATACAAATTGATAACTCATTTGTATAACTACATGCTTACTTTTTAGGGTTTTAGGATATCTAAAGTAGATATTTAGGATAAGTCAAATAGGGATTCACATTATGTCAATTTAACATTTAGTATATCTAAAGTAGACATTTAGGATACATCAAATAGGTATTTAGAATCAATTCGTGAAAAATTAGTGGTATTTTAAACCAAAATCTAGGGTGTGTTTGGATGAAAAGAAATGGAGGGAAAGGAAGATGAGAAATTTGGAAAAAATAAAAGTTAAAAGAGCGAGATTTTGCAGGAAATTTCCATCCAAGCTCCAATCTATATTGGTATAGTCACATGATGGCATTGACCCACTAGTATTCCAATCCACAGCAGCATTTGACCCTGACGTGCAGGTTGAACCCATCCCAGAGTAGAACCCTAGAGAGGATGCAGGTGTGAGCATCGGAATCCCAACCATCCTGGACCATGAGGACTTACTAGGAGTGGAAGCTGGATTATCCTTTTGACTACTGCCCGTCATAAACAGCTGATGTTGATGTTGATGTTGATGTTGCTGATATTGTGCAGGGTGATAAAATTGGTTTCAGTCAGGTTGTTTAGACCGAGACTTTTAGCGCTAGGTATGTGAGGCAATAACCCGTTTGGCTTCAAAATTTCCAAACTATTAGGATATCGCAAAGTGGTTGTGCCTGGAGCAGAGGAGCTAATGCTTGTTGCAGGGGTTGGTTTGACATTTACAGACTGAGGCCGCTGCATCATAACTACAGGCTCTCTAAATGATCCTGACTGAAGATTCTTAAATTCATTACCATGAGTAGCATATCGTGAATCTACCTTGGTCGGCGGAGGTGATACCTGTGGAGGTGGTGCCAAAGAATATGAAACTGAAGGGCTCGACCCTGCTCCAACTGGCCACCTTTTCTCTGCTGTTGAAGCAATTTGCCGAGGTCTCGCCCACTCTAACTTGGCTTGAGCTCCTGAAAGAGGTTGAACAGCAATGGGAAACTGTTTGGGGGCCAGCGCTCCAGAAACTGCAGCTTTAGTGTAATTAAAATCCTTTTCATCCCTTCTCTGGGGTACCAAAGTTGCCAAATTGGGCTTTGCTTGCAGCAGCCTGACATCGCTCTGACTAGGTGCTACAGATGTCTTACCATCACTAAAACGTGGGGGATCGCCAGTTTCATCTGGCTTAAGCAAAAGAGCTGGTTGATCCTGCTTTTGTGATCTCAAATTTTCTTCAGCCTTTTCTAAATCACCTTCACATATCACTATGGCTTTTTCAACATCTAGCTTTGAGCAAATATATTTTTTTTCTAATTCAGCAATCCGAGCAAGTTCTTCTGAGATATCAATCTTCAAATTACTCCCTGTGTCAAGATTTTGAACTTTATGCTTATTACCTCCCTTTTCTTCATCTACAAGCCAATTAACTGCTGCTTCTACTCGACCTTCATTTAGTATAAGAGCCATGGTTGCTCCTTCGTGAGTAAATCCCATGGCCACAACCTGCTGAGCACGGACCTCAAGCTTTCTTGACATAAGATAGCCACAGCAGCGTTCATGCAATTCTTGGGCTCGTCTTTCTTTCTGACGCTGGTGCTTCTTCTCATTTTTCAGACGTATTTTTTCTCGCCTCTCGTAGTCAGCCCCTGGGATTACCTCCTGCTTGATCGGAGCATTTGATGTTTTCTCTTTATTGTGCTCTTCTGACTCCACGGATCGGCTATCTTGATTGGAGGCAGAATCATACTCACCTCCACTTCCATGAGTACTCCCACTATGATCATCGGAATCATCTATATTGCGAAAACGACCATTTACATTAAGTGCTGGAACTGATAATGTGGATGATGCCTCGAGGGTATGAAATGTTCCTAACAATGGGTTATACGCACTAGCTGGCAGTCCATTGCCTCCATTTACAGCTATGCAGGACTTTGATGGAGTTTTCTGTTCCTTTCCTACCCTTTTTTTCCTTGGACTTGGATTTTGAAGCGGATGACATCTTTCAGAGAGATAACTGGAGAGCAAATGATCCTGAAAACACCATGGAAGGAACAAATTCAGAAAGGGAAAAGACATTTAATTATAATAGCCAAGAATAGAAAATGCTACACATATTTTATTGAAACATTGCAGCAAAAGTGAAAAGCTAAAATAACTGAAAAGGTAAGCACAAAAAAGAGCATGAGTTATGAAGATCTATCCTCAATATCTGCAAGACCTAGATCCTTCCTCGCCATTACATTTACAATCTATAAATCATAGGGAACATGCAGAAAATACATCAAAATCCCCACCCTGCCAACCCCTCTTTCCACAAAGGAGAAAGAGGGAGAAAGAAAGAAAGAGAATACTGGAAAATTAACAGTACAAGGAAAACTTCAAGTCCAATACAGAAGATACAAGAGTAATTCTATGACCCCTATCCTTATGGCATATTGAAATAATCAAATGAATTTCAAACTCTATATACACTGGCAGAGAGACATCATCTCATCAGCATTCAAAAGAAAGTCAATTGCAAGCTTAACAAAGGCATAAAATGGCTATTAATTGCATAAAGATGTACAATAATCAATGTAAATTTGCATTGATAATATTGAATTACATATAACAGTGCAACAATAGCATGTGCCAGTTAAACAATGCCTTTACATTCAGGTTTTAGATTTATAAATAGTGCAGATTGAATCATAAATCATGCTTGTAGTGGTGCTGAAATGCTACATTACAATTTTCCAACAATGATATGAACTCAGTTCAACTTAAAATTCCTACCTTTATTTCAAACCACGCCCTTACTTCTATTATAATTTTAAAACCTGACTATTCATGTACCATATCATACTACTTCCAATTTCAAAACATCATACATAATGAAACCTATCCTAATAAAGTAGCACCTTAATAACCAGAATGTTCGTCTTAGGCACTTCCCTAACCTTAAAATTCTCTAACTAAAAACCACAAATCTGCGTCAAACTAAACTATCGAAACTAAATGTAATGCTCGCTATATAAATAAAAAAAATGGGAGGAATCCCACCAAAAAAAAAACTATCAACATCTTTAATGCTTTTGCTAAATTTCAGACATACAAAAAGTAATTTGCTTATTCTTGCGGGAGGACAGCTCCAGACTCCAATAGCCATACAATTCATTGATATGATTACAAATAATTCTTGAAGTTGACTAAATCTGATGTTTCTGCAGCTAACTGACTGAAAAGCATACGTCAAACAGATACTAGTGAGAGTGTGAGACACAAACTCACTTTACCCACATCGTAGAGCGAACAAAAAGCCATGAATATCCTGTCCACAGTTTTTAAGCTCTGTTTCAATTTGATCCCTCACAAAGAGCCAAACCATTCAGCCCTGTAACACTTGCACCTTTAAGCAGCCTAGTTCAGAAAGGGATAGCACATCAAAGGCCTTAGCAATGGAAATCCAAACTTATCATCCTGAATGCAATGGTGCAATAAAAACTTCCCTTGGCAACAAACTGGAAGCACCAATTCTTCTCCTTGCTCCCAAAGTTGAGCTAAGGTATAAATTTTTATTTGTTTATTCAGTCAGCAATTAGCTGCTCACGCAACTATCATCCTTATAACCCCGGGATTTATGGCAAAACGGATAAACCACTGTCAACCCAATCTAAGAGGAAACAATCAGTCCGTGATTCTTTAACATACCGTAAATTTGTTAGCAAATACTTCTATTTGAAACGCCCTCTTAAAACACTCTAAAAGATGCGCCAATTGATATGTGTTCTTAGAAAACGTGCACCATCTCGCAGCTCAATATACATCCAGCTAACCACAACACAAAATGTTCCTTTTGTACCACAATTCTTCTTTCACAGCGATTTCAACAAAAATTTACAACGAAAACAAAACTAAGAGGAAAAAAAACATAACACAACGAAGAACTAATTTTAGAAGGCAATTGAACTTAGAATAAAATCAAAATTAATCGGGACACATGTAACATAATTGTATCCAATCCATTTCTAATCCTCCAAAACATTCCGCATGTATCAAATCATTTATGACAACGTAACTCTAACCCTAATCCCCAAAACAATCGGAATCAAAAACATCACCGAACCATTCAAACAAATAGAACACATTATCGAACAATAGTCAATTGCAAAAAAGCTAAAACAACAAAAGTCATTATTCTGTTTTAAAAAAAATATCTCGAGGAACATTGAAGAAAAGAATAACAAACCGATAAAAAGGAGCGAAAATGAAATTGGATCGATAGTTGATGATTGATTATGTAGATCAAACGCTTGTTATGATTTTGGACGAGAAAATGAGAAAGTGGTGAGGTGAGAGAAATACGAGGCTGAAAGTGAATCGCAAAATACAAATTAGGGTTTTTGATTGAAACGATGACGATAATCACGATGAAAATAAAGAGGAGCAAAAAGGCAAATTGAAATTTACGGACTATTTGACTCTTTTTCAGACTTAGACTAGAGAATCTGTAAATTAAAAAAAAAATTACACAAATATACAAGAATAGCTCAAAAAAATAACAGTTATAAAAGTCGAACTCATATCCCATTAATAAGGATCTTATTAAAAAGTAATAAATAATTTATGGTTGAAATTGGAATTTTTGAGAAATTAATTTTAAATTTACAAATAAGAGTCAAAATATTAGCATATGTAATTATAAATTTACCTCAAAAAAATAAAAATATTACTAGAGAAAATTACAATAATACAAATGAGAAAGTCCTCAACTACAAGAATAACGCAAGATTTTCCTTTTGTGGAGTTTTATTCTCCCGTTGCAATTTGCTACTTGACACTTGCTTTCTGTCATTTTTATGTTTTCATTTACTAAGGGTAGTACTAAAGAAGATTAATAAATAAGTTTACCATTTGGTAAAAGTCTTAAAATGGACTCTTAAAAATTCGAGTCTCCTTTTTAAGACTTTTTTATAAATAGATTTATCAATCATGCTATCATATTTGTACAGTACTTTATTAAATGTTTTTCTAAAATAAAATTTTAAGTATAAAGGATAAAATTAGAGAATTTTGTATGAGTGAGAACGATAAAAAAAATTGATTAAATTGGTGGAAATTTAATGAGGCAGAATCTAAAGATTGCGGTTTAAGTAAGAAGATTCAGATCTTAAATACAACTCATTTTTAATATTTAAAATTTTTTCTACAGATATCATATTTGTTTGACGGAACTAATCTTGATAATCTTTATTGTCTTCTCTTATTACTTAATAATTTATTTTAATAAAGCTTATAGTCTTTATACTTTTTTCACTTACATTTATTAATTTATAAAATAATTTTCACATTATTTACGTCATTTCTACTCTCATTCAAAAGATTTTCGTTTTCTTATTATTTCTCGATGTATGAATTTTTTTATTAAAAGATAGGTTTATAAAAGTAAAAACTTAGTGAGAATCAAACTAAAAACTTTTCTTGAAAAAAATGAGACGGACTCCAACTAAGACAAAACTTAATTCTTTTCGATATCAAATATTAAACAAATAAGAATGGAGTAGTTTTCTAATTTTGTTCTTCCCAATTAATTTGTTAGATACACCTTTTCTACGCACGAGTAATCTAAGATTAGCTTGTAATAAATCATACTCCCTCCTATTCACCTTAGGTGTCCCATTTACTTTTGAGACACTATTCATGTATCACTCTTAAATTGCATTTTATTATTAATCTATAAGTTAAAACATATTGATTCGTTTTGATGTAAAGATTATTAATATCAACTTTTTATAATTTTTTATTATACAGAACTCGATATATTAAGGATTGAATAAGTGCATTGGATAGAGTGCATAAAGTAAATTGAACGCTTAAGATGAATAGGAGGGAGTATATAGTAATAATACTCTAATTTAACAACCATCTTGGTTGGAGAATTAGAGTTGAAATTTATAATATTTTACCACGTGGCATCCTTGCAAATCATTTCAAAAGAAGTGTAACACTTTTGGTGCAAATTACTCCCTCCGTTCTATTGAATTTGTATCATTTTCTATTTAGGTTTGTCCCACTTAATTTGTATCATTTTTATTTTTAGACAATGATCCACCACTTTCTTTTAATCTCATCTATACATTTTAGCTCTCTCTTAATTTCATCCACACAATTCATTCTTTCTCTTTATTTATTACCATTTTCTTAAAAATAACTCTATTCCTCTTTGATGCAAACCAAAGAGGACAAAGTAGTATATCTTGTTGTAAAAATAGTACCTTATGTGAACATAGAAAGATGACAGAACTAATTAGTAGTATAAACTTGGAATTTGATGAGATTAATTGAAGGATTGAAGTTGATTTTAACGATGGAATGAAGAGGGAGATCTCGTAGGTTGGAATGAGGAAGTAACTGAAATGACGAAGAAGAAGGAGACCTGGAAACTTAAAACGCATTAAGTCGTTGTTATTAACAGCAACTTAAAGAGTTGACTGGTCAACTCATTAAGTCGCTGTTAGTAACAGCGACTTGATGCTTTATTAATTTTTTTTTCTTTATTTCGCTGTTAGTAACAGCGTCATTACACCAAGCCTAGGCTTGGATGTACGGATGCTTATTTTGGGAATAAAGTTTTCACGAAGCTTGTTTTTGAAATAAAGTTGTTAAATAATCTTATTTTATTCAAAATTTCTCACTTTTGCTACCTATTCAATGAGGAGTCAAATCCGATGAAGCTTTTTTAGACAAAGTTTCATGTTTCTGAGACAAATTATACATTTATGGTAATTGTTTTTAACTAATTCCTTTGCGTTATGTTTGAGAACAATGATTTCATTTGGAAATTTAGAATTAGCTTAAATTTAGTGTTTGGCAAATCAATTTAAAACTTGAATTCGGATTTGAGCCAATTCCACCATTGTAGTAAAAGTACTTAAGGTTGAGGATTTGAGAATGACTTCTCAAACCTTGTCATTCTCAAATTCTTCATTTATGAATTAATAATTGAAATGTATAATTAGAAATGAAATACTTGTTCACAAACACAACATTGAGGTTGTTCGGTGTATGACTTGATACTACCACGTGCTTCTTGTGGAAATGACTTGGTTATATATGTGGACACATCTCTTTTGGCTTACCAGACTTTATTTCGCAACAAATCAATTGGTGTACACCTTCTTGTATGATGGCAATGTCTTATTCAACTGACAACAACTATTTGGGTAAGTTGCTTCAACTACTTGTGTTTCGTTGTAGAAAATGTCATGATAAATAGTCTAAATATATAATCGCCACCTTTTGTCTATTTAGGATTTGAATCTCTGAGATGTTGCTTGGAAAGGCTTTTTTTAGCTTCACATTTGCACAAAAATATAAATTTAGACATAATAGAAAATGATTAACTTGTGAGTGACTATCAATTTTTGGTGTGTGATTTTAGAACAATCACTTATGCTACATGCTTTTTATCGACTTAAAATGCTTCAAGTATATATGTTGTAAGCATACTTTTCAATAAAGACGTACTTTATTTATCAGAAGTTTTATGAGACGCTTTGTGGCTTGTGTTATTGTTTCGAACCCTTATGCCTGAAAAGTATCTCACTAGTTGCACAACTATGGTTTTATAATAGGATATAAGGATCATAACTTTCTAAAGTTTTGTGCAAATATTAAATGAGTTGGTAATGAGGCTGGCGTAGTTTTAAGATTTTAGCATTTTGTTCTCTTTTATTAATTTCAACAGAGTAAATGTAAAGCTAACTGGTTTTACGTTGATAAATGTGTTCTTTGTAATGTTGACGGGTGAAAATTTTTCCTTGCCAAGGTGAATTAAAATGTTATTTGTGGTTTTTGAGAGCTTTTCTTATTTGTGTATATTGCTTTGTTAGTCTTGTTATCAAATGAATAACTTTTACTTTAGGTGATTGATGACTTTATTGATTTTATTGAAGAAACTTTATTGATTAGCAAATACTTCAACATAAAAACGCAAATAAATATTCTAAGAAATTTTAATTGAAAATCTTACGTAACTTTTAAATTCTAAAACATTATATTCCAAGTAAATTTAAAATAATATATCTTATTGTGATATACTCATATATTAAGAAATATATTGATGTTAACTTTTGTAGGAATTATTTAGAAGAACATATTTTGAGAGATATACTACATAAAATATAATATTCTATATGATAAATCAATATGAGAGTGCCTTGTGAAATTTTAATAGTCTTTTTATTAGAGTGTATAATTTCTCTCCTACCAAAATTTACTTAAATTATGAAAATCAAATAACTATAATTATTCCTAGTTTATTATTCTCAAATTTAGCATATCTTCAAGTCATTGTCAATTAAGATTGAACTTAGACTACTTATAAATTTTGTGACAATGAATTTAGTTTGAAGAAAATAATTATTAAAATAATTATAACAAATAAAAAAAGAAAATTATATAGATAATTAAAATAACTAATATATGGCGGGGGCTGTTAGCTGTGTTTTATTTATATTTTATATCCTTATTTGGCTCAATTAGATTGGGATTTTTCATAATTATGCTTTCTTTATTTGGGATTTTATGCTTGATTAGTTGTTTTTGTGCATTTCAGGTAAAACTCATTAAAGTCGAGCACAAACCAAGTACACATTGCGCATACGCTGCTCACATAACTTTGGAGGCTAATTGGAGGAAAGCCTCGAAGAGCTAAATCATAAAAACAAGCCAAAAATGGAGCCAACTTAGGCCTTTCTAAGGCAAGTTGAATAGAAATGGGTCGAGCCAGGCTAGCTGGAGTAGACCAAGAACTAACATTAGAAACAGAAGCTGAGTAGGGCTATCTTGAAGGTCGCACGACCAAGTCAAGCGAAATGGCTTAGGTCGGGTCGAGTGAGTTGCAATTCTTCTTCTAGTAGCTTGAGTGATTTGGCAGAATGCATACAAGTTGAACAGAGCATCAACTCAACCAGGTCGAGCAGGTTGGCTCGAGATTAGACAGTTGCAATATTGTCTGATCTTTTAATATAATTTTAAAATAAAAATTACAAAAAATTGTATATTTATTAAAAAGTGGGGGGCGGGTTTACCAGCGGGTATTATTTTTTTGCCGCTATAGGTAATTGAGCATGTTTTCGGAAGCTTTTGTTATTCGAGAGAGAACACGAGTATTTAAGATACATTCTTCCCCAACCCATATCGTTGACGATTAGTAACAACTATTTTTGTTGAGAAAGTCTAGCATTTGCCTCTTTATCCTATCGATCATCTTAATTATTTTTAAACTATTCTTATGCTTTTTAGTTCATTGCATCGTTACTTCATTTTATAGTTAGTTATCGTTTAGGAACTTCTAATTGTTTGCCTTAGTTGTACTCATCACCCATTATCATATTATACATTTTTGAACACGCTAATCGATTGAGAAATTATTGACATATTTTCGAATCCTGTAGATTTGATCCGTATTTGTCGACGTACGATGCTACACCATGTACTTGTAATATTACTAGGACGTAAAATCCCGATCATGGGGCTTTCATCTTCTGTAATTTTTTTGGAAAAAAAGGAAATGGAGAAAAATAGAAGGAGAAACATGTCAAAAATAAAAAAAGTTAGGCGAGAAATTAGAAAATAGATATAAATTAGGAGGAGAAACAAGTCAAAAAAGAAAAACAATTACATTATCCTTTGTTACTATTTGTAGCGCAACAAGGGAAAAACATTTCTTTTTTTAATTACAAAATTATTATAAGTATTACATGTTTGTTGTTGACAACGGTGAACAAAGTTTTACTTGACTTTTTAACTAAAATTTCTCTTGTTTGTTGCTGTTACTAAGAACAAACATATTTTTAACTTTCAATCTGAAAAAAGATGCTTGTTTTGGAAATTAAAATTGAGAATTTTTTTAAAAAAATATTTATTTGTTTCAAATTTCGAAAGTTATAAGGAATTCAGGAATTGCGCAATTGTGTCTTTTTAATCTTGGACCCGTTTAAATTTGGGCCCTACACATGAAAAATGGAACGATAGAACTCAATAGAGAAAGACTACACTGAAATAGGGATGGTCATGGGTCCAGGACCCTGTAGGACCCGCCCCGGACCCACCCCTTTTATAAGGGTCTGGGTCTTAATTTTTGAGACCCGTCGGATCCGGGTCCGGGTCTGGATCCAAAATTTTTTGACGGGTCCGAACCCGGACCCTAAACTTTAAAATTTTAAATTTTATATTTTTGAATTATGATGTTATGAATGGATGGGCGTGGACTGGGAGTGGGCCATTTTCATTCTAAAATCTCAAAAATCCAGTACATTCTCAAAAACTAACTTATACTTGTTTGATATTTCCTTTAGGATCTTGATGAAGTTGAAGTAGATTGATCAAAATTTAATTTTTATGGATTGTAATTTTTAATGTTATGAAATATACACTATGTTTCTCATTTAGTCTTTTATATTTGATTTTTAATCATGTATTTAGACAAGTGTTTTTACGTTTTAGTAATTATTTTGTATTTGAATTTCATGGATTCGAACAAGTATTTGTAATACGATAATAAGTTGCTTACAAAAATACAAAAAAACTCGAAAAAGGTTCAATTTTGACAAATCAAAGTGGCTTTGTATCAGACCCATTAAGGACCCATTAAGGACTCTAGACCCTGTCAGACCCGTAGGGTCCGGGTGCGGGTCCGGGTCTGAAAATTTTGGACCCTTAGGGTCCGGATCCGGGTCTGGATCCAAAAAAAAAATAGGGTCCGGGTCCGGATCTGGCCAGACCCGCCCCATGACCATCCCTACACTGAAATGGCCATTGGCTAAGATAGTTTTAAAATAAAAAATTAAAAAAATAACTTTGGTCCTAAAGTAATTCCCAAAATAAATCTCTACGTATTCAAGCTTAAGATCAGTGCACTAAAATCATGTTAAAAGTAAAAAAAAATTACAATTTTTTCGTTATTATTAACTACGGAAAAAAAAAGAAAACAAAATCATAATTTTTTAAAGAAAACAAAATTTACCGCTAGTTGAATCGCTGATATGAACAATTAACTACTCTTTGTTTTTTTCATTTAAAATTGATTTTTGTCCTTCATTTGTTCATTATTACTAACAACGAAAAATCGTGGTACGTTTTAATTTGACCTCAACATGTTATTCTCTTGTTCATTGTTGGTAACAACGAACAAATTCTAACCTTAGACTTAAATATAAAAATGCTTATTTTAAAATTATTTCAGGAACAAACTTATTTCATAAATTTTTTATTGAAAAAAGTTTGTTTATTTCAAATATTCCATTGGCTAATATGAAGCTTGTCCGCCTATTGTTTGATTTGACCTAAAAGAGTGATTACTATAAGATTATTTACGGTCTATTTGGTAAGTGGTAATAAACTGTAACGCCCTGAGATTTTCCTGGTGTCATAAATTTATATTTTAATAATTTTTGGGTATTTTATAATTATATTAAATTACTTTTGAAGTAGTTTTAATAAATTCCTTTCATATACGAATTTAAATATTAACATATATTTATATAAAAAATACAATTACGATTCTATATAAAGGGGTTTGAATCAAAATAATTATTTTATTTAAAATGTGTGAGCATATAAAGGTGAGTTTCTTAGTTGGACCTCGCAAGAAAATAAACCTAGGTAAATAAATAAATATATAAGTGTACAAATAATATAAAAGGATGGGTTAAGGTCGTGAGTACTCCTTCCCTCACTCACAAAGAATCACGCCGTCACTCCCTTCCTTCTCTTCTCTCTTTCTCCCTCCTTCCTCACTGTGAGCAAGAGCAGCCGGCAGCCACCAGCACAGCTGCGCCTCTTCTCCTCCTCCACAAGCAGCAGCCGAATCCTCCCCGTCCTCCACAGGTAGCAGATGGCAGCAACCGGTCTTGCTCCACCACCTGGCAGCAGCAACTGCTGCTTTGCGTGCGCCAAACAACAGCAAGCCACTGTGACGCAGCCCCCGCAGCCAACGCAGCTTCTTCCACCACCTTTGTGCTCCACAACACCACAACAACCACCTATACCCTCACCCATTTCTAGTTCCCCTTTGTGAGCCATCTCCTCTTTTCTCTAATTTATTTTCTAGCTTTTGATTGGAGTTTTATTAAGTGTATTGAGTTTGATGTTGGTTGTGTTAATTACACAGAATCTTTTTGTGGATAAGAATTTGATTGATGAATTGAACATGTTTATGACTAGGGTTTGGATTTAGAAATGAAATCACTAATTATGTGTGTTTTATGCTATATTTTGGGTGATGTGATAATTGATTAAATAACCTTAAAAGTTGTTTTGAAACTTAGTCGATTAATTGTTGTTGTGATAATTAGTAATGGTGATGATTGTAGCCGAGTATGGAAGTGATTTTGGTTGTTAAATTGAAATTAATAGTTGTTAATTGTTGTGATTTGATTGTTGCGAACTACAAGTACCCTTATTAGGTTGTCATTAAAGTCATAATGCATAATGTTAGTAAAGTTATGAGCATAGTGTCAACTTGTCGAGAATTATTAATGTTACTTGTTATGATGTCTTGATTATAGTTCTTCCTAACCTTGAAGAATATAATAGATGATATTGCGATGTGATAAACTTAAGATTCGTCATTGTCGTCATATTAGCACTACATTAACATCGCAAGATTTAAGTGTGAATTGATATGTTATCTTAAAGTAACGTGGATCGATATAACTCAAATTGGTTGATGTAAAGGAATGATTCACACGATCCTTTTTTCTCTTAAATTGATGGAAAGACTTATGCTGTGTTGAGTTAATGATTTTGACTTGTATTGAATGAGTTGTGTGCGTGCTAAAGTAATCGGAAACTCATGTTGAATGGGTGATAGCGGTTACTTTGGTATTTAGTTTGGTATGGCAAAGTAGTTAAGGGAACTTATTAGTTCTACTCATAACTGATATAGGTGCCCATTTTGTAAGAGGAAAGTAGAGCCTTAGTCGGGTGATTTTGTGACTTCTGATCGTGTAGTGACGCTTACAGGTATTTACACGCAATAACTAACCCTTATATGTCATTTCCCTTAAGACATTATTGTTTATTTAGATAATATGTAGTGTATCGAAACTATGAAGTGCTAGTGAGAAAACTTTATATATGAAGGGCCATCGATTATGAAATCCTTGAGCTTAGAATAGTTTAGAGAATAAGAGTGTTAGTAGAAGGCGAGGACCACCCCCTTATTTATTTAAGAATTAGATTATGCCTTAATTGGAGTTAGAATGACTCCTTTATAGGTGTATTTCATATTTTGTTGAGTGGCTCAGTGGGTTTTGGCGTGCTGCTATCCCAGGGCGCTCATCAATAGTCGAAAGTGGAAGTTATTCTCATCTGATAAAGTATTAGATTATGATTAGCTGGCGTGACTCAACTGGATTATGTCCGGTTGATTTAGTAGTCCCCTAGGTGAGGTTCAACGGGACCACCGTAAGGGGGGATGAGCATGTTTGGGTCATTGGGCGCCGGGTGGCCGATACCGCCCCTTGACCGAGGTGTTACCATGCGGGCCTTGCGAACCCCAATATGGTGGCCTCTTCACTGGTTTAGTACCCCAGTATGTTAGTTTTTCCTAAAGGTAAGACCCGAGAGGGTCAGCTGGAGGGGGGATGAGCTCATACTTTACCACGGGCGCCAGGTGGCCGATAACGCCCTTGGCCGTGTCACTATACCAGGAAGTAGAGAAAAGATTCAGTGATATAAAGTTATTCAGTAATATAAAGTTTATTCATTGATCGAAAGTTATTTAATGATAGAAGGTTCATTATTTGATACAAAGCTTACACATTGATAGAACGTTTACTCATTAATAGTACATCTACTTATTGATAGAATAGTTTATGCTAGTGAGAAGTGTGTCTAAGTTAAGTTACCTCAAGGGTATTACAGACTATGATCACACTTACCTTAAGATAGACAAGCTCTATAAGGTCATGTGTTAGGTATTCTGTTAATGCCTTGGTCGAGTTGATACTATGCGTGTTTTTCAAGAGTTTATGTTTGAAAAGAGGAGCGTGAAGACCTGCATTTTACCAAGAACACATGGTTCGGGTTGAAAAGAACGTAATGAAATTAAGAAGTATAAGTGGCCGATAAATGGTTACTATCTGTGCTTATGTCTTATGAAATCATCTTATATTGTTTTATAATATAATGTTATCTAGTAGTTGGCCTTATTATATTTGATGCTAGTTACTAACGTGTACGTCTTTGTGTTTATGTTTGATTGTTGATGGCATTCTATGATTGTCCTGCTATGACACATTGACCTTTGGTCTAATGTCGAGCAGCAGGAGCATCATAGAAAGGCGTAGCAGATATTGGAGCTTCTTTTGCATTTCATTGCATTGGGGGAGAGTGATGAGGGCGAAGCATAACCTGTGTCATACCGTTATCTTTCGATTTTGTAGCTCTTGTTATCTTTTGTAAACTTTGGTTATATGTGTTTTGTTATGAGGCCTTGTGTCCTCCCTTGTATAATTATATTTCCACTACGTAGTTTATAACTCTGTATGGTTTTAAAGAGTTAAGTCTTTTTAAAACGCAAACGTCGACACTGGAACCACGATCCATGCTTGGCAAGTTGATTTGAAAAGTCGGCGACGAATCATTCCACCGTGACATAGTTTTGATAAGCCGTTGGTGCCTTTGCTTTATTACCTTCTAAATAACTTTTGTTTTTCTACAAAGGCGCACAGTTTTGAGGCAGATGCTGCCGAAATTTCCACTCAACTTTTTAAAGTTAATATCTAGAATTTATGCAAATTAATTTCGTATTTTCTTTTATGTAACGCTCGAATTTCCTCCCGTCCTTTACGATTTTGGTTTCTTTAAGAGGTCAAAAATTCAAGGGTGTTACATAAACAGTGGTAATGGAAATGAAAAACTAGTGTAATTTTAATTGAAAAATCTCTTGGCTACCTTGAAGGCTATGTTTGTCCAACTTTAATCATATTATTTTCTTCGCAAATTCATTCCAATGCATTATCATTGGGAGAAGGTGGTATTAGGTGATAATGAAAATTTGTAAACAAAAAAACTTTTGTAATCAAAGTTTCATTACCATTGAAACGATATGAAACTTTTGATAAATTTTTACGCTATAAATCATTCTCATTACCATCATTTAGTACTACTAACCAAACAAATCGTTAGTGTTATTTCTGCGCACTTGTCACTTGGGGATGGTCAATAACCAGAAATATGCAAATCAGTAGTGACTACTAATCTACTGAAGTATATAGATATATGGAAGACCACTAAAGAGCAACATTGGAACACAGACCAACATGAAATTCAAGCACAATCTTTCTAAAGTTTTTTTTAGGTTTTTTTTTTTTTTTTTTTTACTTTTATTCTCCAAAATTTCTCCACTGTTTTGTGGGAGAAGAAACAAACTGTCTAGGCATGCTAAAGAGATCATTCCCCTCAAAAGGAGATGTCCACTCTTGAGAATTGGCACCTGATGGATCGGTCATACCCAATACACTATCTTGTAACCCAAATATTGATACACCACTACTATTTGGAGAAGATGACGGTCTCATAGCCAGATTAACACCCATGGCAGAGGATCCTGGTTCATACAGATGAGCCCCTTTACTCCTAGAGTAGGGTGCCGCCCCGACCCAAAACCTATTTTGCTTCGTAGACAGGAAATTGCTATCCAAGCTCCAATCTATATTATTATAGTCGCATGATGGCATTGAGCCACTAGTATTCCAATCCACAGCAGATTTTGACCCTGAAGTACAGGTTGAACCCAGCCCAGAAAAAAGCCCTAACGAGGATGCAGGTGCGAGCGTCGGAATCTCACCTATCTTGGACCATGAAGACTTACTACGAATGGAACCTGGATTATCCTCTTGACTACTACGCGTCATAAACAGCTGATGTTGATGTTGTTGATGTTGCTGTTGATGTTGATGTTGATGCTGCTGTTGTTGATATTGTGCAGGGTGATAAAATTGGTTTGCAGTCAGGTTGTTTAGACCGAGACTTTTAGCGCTAGGTATGTGAGGCAATAACCCGTTTGGCTTCAAAATTTCCAAACTATTAGGATATCGCAAAGTGCTTGTGCCTGGAGCAGAGGAGCTAATGCTTGTTGCAGGGGTTGGTTTGGCATTTACAGACTGAGGCCGCTGCATCATAACTACAGGCTCTCTAAATGATCCTGACTGAAGATTCTTAAATTCATTACCATGAGTAGCATATCTTGAATCTACCTTGGTCGGCGGAGGTGATACCTGTGGAGGTGGTGCCAAAGAATATGAAACTGAAGGGCTCGACCCTGCTCCAACTGGCCACCTTTTCTCTGCTGTTGAAGCAATTTGCCGAGGTCTCGCCCACTCTAACTTGGCTTGAGCTCCTGAAAGAGGTTGAACAGCAATGGGAAACTGTTTGGGGGCCAGCGCTCCAGAAACTGCAGCTTTAGTGTAATTAAAATCCTTTTCATCCCTTCTCTGGGGTACCAAAGTTGCCAAATTGGGCTTTGCTTGCAGCAGCCTAACATCGCTCTGACTAGGTGCTACAGATGTCTTACCATCACTAAAACGTGGGGGATCGCCAGTTTCATCTGGCTTAAGCAAAAGAGCTGGTTGATCCTGCTTTTGTGATCTCAAATTTTCTTCAGCCTTTTCTAAATCACCTTCACATATCACTATGGCTTTTTCAACATCTAGCTTTGAGCAAATATATTTTTTTTCTAATTCAGCAATCCGAGCAAGTTCTTCTGAGATATCAATCTTCAAATTACTCCCTGTGTCAAGATTTTGAACTTTATGCTTATTACCTCCCTTTTCTTCATCTACAAGCCAATTAACTGCTGCTTCTACTCGACCTTCATTTAGTATAAGAGCCATGGTTGCTCCTTCGTGAGTAAATCCCATGGCCACAACCTGCTGGGCAAGGACCTCAAGCTTTCTTGACATAAGATAGCCACAGCAGCGTTCATGCAATTCTTGGGCTCGTCTTTCTTTCTGACGCTGGTGCTTCTTCTCATTTTTCAGACGTATTTTTTCTCGCCTCTCGTAGTCAGCCCCTGGGATTACCTCCTGCTTGATCGGAGCATTTGATGTTTTCTCTTTATTGTGCTCTTCTGACTCCACGGATCGGCTATCTTGATTGGAGGCAGAATCATACTCACCTCCACTTCCATGAGTACTCCCACTATGATCATCGGAATCATCTATATTGCGAAAACGACCATTTACATTAAGTGCTGGAACTGATAATGTGGATGATGCCTCGAGGGTATGAAATGTTCCTAACAATGGGTTATACGCACTAGCTGGCAGTCCATTGCCTCCATTTACAGCTATGCAGGACTTTGATGGAGTTTTCTGTTCCTTTCCTACCCTTTTTTCCTTGGACTTGGATTTTGAAGCGGATGACATCTTTCAGAGAGATAACTGGAGAGCAAATGATCCTGAAAACACCATGGAAGGAACAAATTCATAAAGGGAAAAGACATTTAATTATAATAGCCAAGAATAGAAAATGCTACACATATTTTATTGAAACATTGCAGCAAAATTGAAAAGCTAAAATAACTGAAAAGGTAAGCACAAAAAAGAGCATGAGTTATGAAGATCTATCCTCAATATCTGCAAGACCTAGATCCTTCCTCGCCATTACATTTACAATCTATAAATCATAGGGAACATGCAGAAAATACATCAAAATCCCCACCCTGCCAACCCCTCTTTCCACAAAGGAGAAAGAGGGAGAAAGATAGAAAGAGAATACTGGAAAATTAACAGTACAAGGAAAACTTCAAGTCCAATACAGAAGATACAAGAGTAATTCTATGACCCCTATCCTTATGGCATATTGAAATAATCAAATGAATTTCAAACTCTATATACACTGGCAGAGAGACATCATCTCATCAGCATTCAAAAGAAAGTCAATTGCAAGCTTAACAAAGGCATAAAATGGCTATTAATTGCATAAAGATGTACAATAATCAATGTAAATTTGCATTGATAATATTGAATTACATATAACAGTGCAACAATAGCATGTGCCAGTTAAACAATGCCTTTACATTCAGGTTTTAGATTTATAAATAATGCAGATTGAATCATAAATCATGCTTGTAGTGGTGCTGAAATGCTACATTACAATTTTCCAACAATGATATGAACTCAGTTCAACTTAAAATTCCTACCTTTATTTCAAACCACGCCCTTACTTCTATTATAATTTTAAAACCTGACTATTCATGTACCATATCATACTACTTCCAATTTCAAAACATCATACATAATGAAACCTATCCTAATAAAGTAGCACCTTAATAACCAGAATGTTCGTCTTAGGCACTTCCCTAACCTTAAAATTCTCTAACTAAAAACAACAAATCTGCGTCAAACTAAACTATCGAAACTAAATGTAATGCTCGCTATATAAATAAAAAAAATGGGAGGAATCCCACCAAAAAAAAAACTATCAACATCTTTAATGCTTTTGCTAAATTTCAGACATACAAAAAGTAATTTGCTTATTCTTGCGGGAGGACAGCTCCAGACTCCAATAGCCATACAATTCATTGATATGATTACAAATAATTCTTGAAGTTGACTAAATCTGATGTTTCTGCAGCTAACTGACTGAAAAGCATACGTCAAACAGATACTAGTGAGAGTGTGAGACACAAACTCACTTTACCCACATCGTAGAGCGAACAAAAAGCCATGAATATCCTGTCCACAGTTTTTAAGCTCTGTTTCAATTTGATCCCTCACAAAGAGCCAAACCATTCAGCCCTGTAACACTTGCACCTTTAAGCAGCCTAGTTCAGAAAGGGATAGCACATCAAAGGCCTTAGCAATGGAAATCCAAACTTATCATCCTGAATGCAATGGTGCAATAAAAACTTCCCTCGGCAACAAACTGGAAGCACCAATTCTTCTCCTTGCTCCCAAAGTTGAGCTAAGGTATAAATTTTTATTTGTTTATTCAGTCAGCAATTAGCTGCTCACGCAACTATCATCCTTATAACCCCGGGATTTATGGCAAAACGGATAAACCACTGTCAACCCAATCTAAGAGGAAACAATCAGTCCGTGATTCTTTAACATACCGTCAATTTGTTAGCAAATACTTCTATTTGAAACGCCCTCTTAAAACACTCTAAAAGATGCGCCAATTGATATGTGTTCTTAGAAAACGTGCACCATCTCGCAGCTCAATATACATCCAGCTAACCACAACACAAAATGTTCCTTTTGTACCACAATTCTTTTTTCACAGCGATTTCAACAAAAATTTACAACGAAAACAAAACTAAGAGGAAAAAAAACATAACACAACGAAGAATTAATTTTAGAAGGCAATTGAACTTAGAATAAAATCAAAATTAATCGGGACACATGTAACATAATTGTATCCAATCCATTTCTAATCCTCCAAAACATTCCGCATGTATCAAATCATTTATGACAACGTAACTCTAACCCTAATCCCCAAAACAATCGGAATCAAAAACATCACCGAACCATTCAAACAAATAGAACACATTATCGAACAATAGTCAATTGCAAAAAAGCTAAAACAACAAAAGTCATTATTCTGTTTTAAAAAAAATATCTCGAGAAACATTGAAGAAAAGAATAACAAACCGATAAAAAGGAGCGAAAATGAAATTGGATCGATAGTTGATGATTGATTATGTAGATCAAACGCTTGTTATGATTTTGGACGAGAAAATGAGAAAGTGGTGAGGTGAGAGAAATGCGAGGCTGAAAGTGAATCGCAAAATACAAATTAGGGTTTTTGATTGAAACGATGACGATAATCATGATGAAAATAAAGAGGAGCAAAAAGGCAAATTGAAATTTACGGACCTTTTGACTCTTTTTCAGGCTTAGACTGGAGAATCTGTAAATTTAAAAAAAAAAAATTACACAAATACACAAGAATAGCTAAAAAAAATAACAGTTATAAAAGTCGAACTCATATCACATTAATAAGGATCTTATTAAAAAGTAATAAAGAATTTATGGTTGGAATTGGAATTATTGAGAAATTAATTTTAAATTTACAAATAAGAGTCAAAATATTAGCATATGTAATTATAAATTTACCTCAAAAAATTAAAAATATTAATAGAGAAAATTACAATAATACAAATGAGAAAGTCCTCAACTACAAGAATAACGCAAGATTTTCCTTTTGTGGAGTTTTATTCTCCCGTTGCAATTTGCTACTTGACACTCGCTTTCTGTCATTTTTATCTTTTCATTTACTAAGGGTAGTATTAAAGAAGATTAATAAATAAGTTTACCATTTTGGTAAAAGTCTTAAAATGGACTCTTAAGAATTCGAGTCTCCTTTTTAAGACTTTTTTATAAATAAATTTATCAATCATGCTATCGTATTTGTACAGTACTTTATTAAATGTTTTTCTAAAATAAAATTTTAAGTATAAAGGATAAAATTAGAGAGTTTTGTATCAGTGAGAATGATAAAAAAAATTGATTAAATTGGTGGAAATTTAATGAGGCAGAATCTATAGATTGCGGTTTGAGTAAGAAGATTCGGATCTTAAATGCAACTCATTTTTAATATTAAAATTTTTTCTACAGATATCATATTTGTTTGACGGAACTAATCTTGATAATCTTTATTGTCTTGTCTTATTACTAAATAATTTATTTTAATAAAGCTTATAGTCTTTATACTTTTTTCACTTACATTTATTAATTTATAAAATAATTTTCACATTATTTACGTCATTTTCTACTCTCATACAAAAGATTTTCGTTTTCTTATTGTTTCTCGATGTATTAATTTTTTTTATTAAAAGATAGGTTTGCAAAAGTAAAAACTTAGTGAAAATCAAACTAAAAACTTTTCTTGAAAAAAATGAGACGGACTCCAACTAAGACAAAACTTAATTCTTTTCGATATCAAATATTAAACCAATAAGAATGGAGTAGTTTTCTAATTTTGTTCTTCCCAATTAATTTGTTAGATACACCTTTTCTACGCACGAGTAATTTAAGATTAGCTTGTAATAAATCATACTCCCTCCTATTCACCTTAGGTGTCCCATTTACTTTTGAGATACTATTCATGTATCACTCTTAAATTGCATTTTATTATTAATCTATAAGTTAAAACATATTGATTCGTTTTGATGTAAAGATTATTAATATCAACTTTTTATAATTTTTTATTATACATAACTCGATATATTAAGGATTGAATAAGTGCATTCGATAGAGTGCATAAAGTAAATTGAACGCTTAAGATGAATAGAAGGGAGTATATAGTAATTATACTCTAATTTAACAACCATCTTGGTTGGAGAATTAGAGTTGAAATTTATAATATTTTACCACGTGGCATCCTTGCTAATCATTTCAAAAGAAGTGTAACACTTTTGGTACAAATTACTCTCTCCGTTCTATTGAATTTGTATCATTTTCTATTTAAGTTTGTCCTACTTAATTTGTATCATTTTTATTTTTAGACAATGATCTACCACTTTCTTTTAATCTCATCTATACATTTTAACTCTCTCTTAATTTCATCCATACAATTCATTCTTTTTCTTTATTTATTACCATTTTCTTAAAAATAACTCTATTCCTCTTTGATGCAAACCAAAGAGGACAAAGTAGTATATCTTGTTGTAAAAATAGTACCTTATGTGAACGTAGGAAGATGACAGAACTAATTAGTAGTACAAACTTGGAATTCGATGAGATTAATTGAAGGATTGAAGTTGATTTTAATGATGGAAAGAAAAGGGAGATCTCCTAGGTTGGAATGAGGAAGTAACTGAAATGACGAAGAAGAAGTAGACCTGGAAGCTTAAAACGCATTAAGTCGTTGTTACAAACAACGACTTAAAGAGTTGACTGGTCAACTCATTAAGTCGCTGTTAGTAACAGCGACTTGATGCTTTATTAATTTTTTTTCTTTATTTTGCTGTTAGTAACAGCGTCATTACACCAAGCCTAGGCTTAGATGTACGGACGCTTATTTTAGGAATAAAGTTTTCACGAAGCTTGTTTTTGAAATAAAGTTGTTAAATAATCTTATTTTATTCAAATTTTCTCACTTTTGCTACCTATTCAATGAGGAGTCAAATCCGATGAATATTTTTTAGACAAAGTTTCATGTTTCTGAGACAAATTATATATTTATGGTAATTGTTTTTAACTAAATTCCTTTGCGTTATGTTTGAGAACAATGATTTCATTTGGAAATTTAGAATTAGCTTAAATTTAGTGTTTGGCAAATCAATTTAAAACTTGAATTCGGATTTGAGCCAATTCCACCATTGTAGTAAAAGTACTTAAAGTTGAAGATTTGAGAATGACTTCTCAAACCTTGTCATTCTCAAATTCTTCATTTATGAATTAATAATTGAAATCTATAATTAGAAATGAAATACTTGTTCACAAACACAACATTGAGGTTTTTCGGTGTATGACTTGATACTACCACGTGCTTCTTGTGGAAATGACTTGGTTATATATGTGGACACATCTCTTTTGGCTTACCAGACTTTATTTCGCAACAAATCAATTGCTTCAACTACTTATGTTACGTTGTAGAAAATGTCATGATAAATAGTCTAAATATATAATCGCCACCTTTTGTCTATTTAGGATTTGAATCTCTGAGATGTTGCTTGGAAAGGCTTTTTTTAGCTTCACATTTGCACAAAAACATAAACTTAGACATAATAGAAAATGATTAACTTGTGAGTGACTATCAATTTTTCGTGTGTGATTTCAGAACAATCACTTATGCTACAAATGCTTTTTATCGACTTAAAATGCTTCAAGTATATATGTTGTAAGCATACTTTTCAATAAAGACGTACTTTATTCAAAACAAGTTTTATGAGACGCTTTGTGGCTTGTGTTATTGTTTCGAACCCTTATGCCTGAAAAGTATCTCACTAGTTGCACAACTATGGTTTTATAATAGGATATAAGGATCGTAACTTTCTAAAGTTTTGTGCAAATATTAAATGAGTTGGTAATGAGGCTGACATAGTTTTAAGATTTTAGCATTTTGTTCTCTTTTATTAATTTCAACAGAGTAATTGTAAAGGTAATTGGTTTTAGGTTGATAAATGTGTTCTTTGTAATGTTGACGGGTGAAAATTTTTACTTGCCAAGGTGAATTAAAATGTTATTTGTGGTTTTTGAGAGCTTTTCTTATTTGTGTATATTGCTTTAGTCTTGTTATCAAATGTATAACTTTTACTTTAGGTGATTGATGACTTTATTGATTTTGTTGAAGAAACTTTATTGATTAGCAAATACTTCAACATAAAAACGCAAATATATTTTCTAAGAAATTTTAATTGAAAATCTTATGTAACTTTTAAAATCTAAAACATTATATTCCAAGTAAATTTAAAATAATATATCTTATTGTGATATACTCATATATTAAGAAATTTGTTAATGTTAACTTTTGTAGGAATTATTTAGAAGGACATATTTTGAGAGAGATACTACATAAAATATTTATATTCTATATTATAAATCAATATGAGAGTGCCTTGTGAAATTTTAATAGTCTTTTTATTAGAGTGTATGATTTCTCTCCTACCAAAATTTACTTATATTATGAAAATCAAATAACTATAATTATTCCTGGTTTATTATTCTCAAATTTAGCATATCTTTAAGTCATTGTCAATTAAGATTGAACTTAGACTACTTATAAATTTTGTGACAATGAATTTTGTTTGATGAAAATAATTAGTAAAATAATTATTACAAATAAAAAAAAGAAAATTATATAGATAATTAAAATAACTAATATATGGCGAGGCTGTTAGGTGTGTTTCATTCATATTTTATATCCTTATTTGGCTCAATTAGATTGGGATTTTTGCATAATTATACTTTCTTTATTTGGGATTTTACGCTTGATTAGTTGTTTTTGTGCATTTCATGTAAAACTCATTAAAGTCGAGCACAAACCAAGTATACATTGCGCATACGCTGCTCACATAACTTTGGAGGCTAATTGGAGGAAAGCCTCGAAGAGCTAAATCATAAAAACAAGCCAAAAAAGGAGCCAACTTAGGCCTTTCTAAGGCAAGTTGAATAGAAATGGGTCGAGCCAGGCTAGCTGGAGTAGACCAAGAACTAACATTAGAAATAGAAGCTGAGTAGGGCTATCTTGAAGGTCGCACGACCAAGTCAAGCGGAATAGCTTAGGTCGGGTCGAGTGAGTTGCAATTCTTTGTAACGGCCCGGTTTAAGCGACCCGGAAATATCATGTGAGAACATGAATCCGGCTCACAAACGGACGCAAGAAAACTCATCTTTACTCGGATCGTCAACGTTCCAACGGTAAAGGAATATGGTCAACAAAGTAAACAGTGCCAAACAAAACAAAACAAACAAATCAGCGGAAGTCTTTACATACAACTCGAGAGCCCACCGGCCTCTAGACTAACTAGAATTGTACGAGATAAAAAGAAAACATCATAAACTTTGGTTACATAAACTGAGTTATTTAGACTCATTACAAGTAAGTCTAGACTTGATAGTTACGGGTTCTAAGCTGATTTCTCACTCAAGCCCCCTCCTGCAGTTAACCTGCTGCACGTCGTATGATAACACGTAGCAGGATCCAAAGAACAACAAATACACGTCAGAGACTTCATACATATACTAAACAGGTTGAATACAAGCATTGTGTTTACCCTAGCATGCAAAGGCTCTATTATGTAATCTTTATTCATTATTTCCAACCTTGTAACGTTGCCCGTCCTGTTCGGGTCGTACAAGTCATATTCCAAATTTGTTTTGGTGGAATACACTTGGGAGAGCAAATCCCAAGGCAACCACCTACCTAAGACGTTGCCCGTCCTGTTCGGGTCGCCAAAGGCTAAGTATGCATACCCCCATGGTGACCATAAAGATCCCTGAATGCCATGGGAAAAATAGTTGATAGTTTTCCAATTTATTTGTTAACCCTTTTGGGTAACATATCCATAAATTCTCAATTTCCACATAATCATTTCATATTATTTGAGGTGTCTAATCCTTATGTGATTACAATGCCTTGATTAGGAATAAAACAACATTACTTGCACAACCATATAAACAGTATGGTCTAAGCGTGTACCTTTGAACGTTGCAAACACACGTTGTTCAAGCACAATTAAAATTTCGCCCTCTTATGAAACGAGGTCCTAAATAACACAAAACGATCACGTATTAGACCGCGTTTACACATTAAATCCACTCAATACCCTTAAGATATCACTAAGACTTGATAATTTCAAATGTTTTCATCAAACTCCCAATAGTTCCAAATTTTACATTCTGACCAGAAACTTTTATGACCATTTCGGACAGTTTAGAAAATTCAAATTAAAAATCCGACTTCACCGCTGCGTCCGGAACGCATCAATTATCTTGGGTACCAAATTTCATAATTTCTAGCATCCGATTACTATTTTTAATTATTTTAAGCGTTTTAACGAGTTTTAAAACGCATCGGTTAAATAAAACAACAACGAAACACACCCAATACTCGGATCGGGGCGCCACTACCGAGGCAGCAGTTGCTGTCCGAAATTCCTTCTACTTAAATTATTTTTATTTTATATATTTTTTTTTCTATTTAAATTATTTAATCCTTTTTAAATCTCCATACCAAAATACACCTAACCAAAAACCAAATTACATTTTACTAAAATAAAACAAATAAAACCAAATCTCCTATCACACAATCCACTTGATATTTCCACACATGTAACAATACATAAAATCCCCATCAACAATCTAAACCATCATCAAAAACATTAAACTAGCAACTTAAGATATACTCATCCACAAGATCCTTCAAGAGCAATTAAAGTTTCATAACCCATAATAATTAAATTATGTACTTGATTCTCTTATCAAATTAAAATTTTGTAGAAAATCATATATCATAATTTTTTTTTTGAAACAAAACATATATATAAGGACAATCCTTTAAACAAATCAAATTTTGTTAAAGGATTTATAAACTCATGGATACTTACATTACTTAATTGATACACTTAAAATTTCTTTTAACAAACTAAAATCTTGCTAGAGAAATATAAATTGTAAAATAAATCCATTTTAACCTTTGAATATACTTTATTCTTATAACAAATTTAAGCTTTGTTAAAGAATGCAAATCAAGGAAAATTTTATATAATAAAAATAGGATTTAATCCTTTTAACAAACCAATTTTATCAAATGATTATTAAAGAAAACTTATATAAAATACTCAATCCTCCTAATAAGTCATAGGATATCATCATAAAAAGAAAGAAGATTATGTAATCCCATACTAAAATTTCTTATAAATAAAAATAGTAATTAACAACTTCACTTACCCTTTGATTAGAAGATTGGATCGAGCAAAGAAAATGTTTTTTTTTTTTTTCTTCTTGAGCCGAAACCAAGAACAACAACAAGGGGAATATTTTTTTCTGAAGTTTTTTTTTTCTCACTAAGAAGATTAAAATGTGATTAGGAATGTGAGGAATTTAAATTGAAGCTTAAGGATTAATAGGCAATTTAATGGATGGCTTTGAGTGTCATAATTCACACTTATGAGAGGAGTTACAAAACTCCTCCCCTTACACTTCACAACCGGCTGCCTCTTCCCCTTCCCCTATTTAATTTTTTTTTATTAATTAATTAATTAAACAATTATTATACTATTGTTAAAACAGCAAGAAACGTCACGCGATAACATCGTACGCGATAAAACTTGTTACCGTTAAAATTAACCTACTTTATTACTTATAATTAACAATGTAAAATAATGTAATTTAATATCACTTATTTATTTTATTTTTGTTATATTTTATTTTATTATATTTTATTTACTTTTAAACCCGATAAATTACGGGGTGTTACAGACTACCCCCCTTAAAAGAAGTTACGTCCTCGTAACTTGTGTGGCAGCGGAAAACATAGAACACACATGCTATCACAACTATAACTCCACATCATAACTCATGAGTAAAACACAACTACCAAATCAAAGATTTAACATTCCTCGCGCGAAATTCCTATCGCCCTCTACCCCCTTAAGAAGTTACGTCCCCGTAACGCTACTGACCTGAAAAAGGTGAGGGTACTTTTCTCTCATAGCGTCTTCTGTTTCCCACGTAGCCGCTTCACGCTCGTGATTTGACCACAAGACTTTTACCATAATTATATCCTTCCGTCGAGTGCTACGGACCTTTTTATCCAAGATTCGAACCGGTTGCTCAGGGTAAGACAAAGATGCATCCAAATCTAAAGGTTCAGGATCTAATACATGAGTGGCTGCGGCATGATACCGCTTTAGTTGAGACACATGAAATACATCATGTACCTTTTCTAAAGAGTTTGAAAGAGCTAACCGATAAGCCACTTTACCCACACGTTCCAAAACTTCATATGGCCCTATGAACCGAGGGCTCAACTTTCCCCGAGCACCAAAACGTACTACTCCGCGCATGGGTGATACGCGGAGTAACACCTGTTCTCCCACGGTGAACTCCTCTGGCCGTCGTTTCAAATCAGCATACGACTTTTGGCGATCCTGTGCCGCTTTCAACCGATCCCTTATCAATCTTACCTTCTCCTTCATCTGAAACAACAATTCAGGTCCTAAGGTCACCACTTCAGTAAAATCGTCCCAATAAACCGGGCTACGACAACGACGCCCATACAAAGCCTCGAATGGGGCCATCTGTATAGAAGCTTGATAACTGTTGTTATATGAAAACTCAACTAGATCCAAATGTTCATCCCATGACCCTTGCCACTCCATGGCGATAGCACGTAACATATCTTCCAATACCTAATTCGTTTGTTCTGTCTGTCCATCCGTCTGCGGATGAAACGACGTACTATAGAGCAACGTTGTACCCATTGCCTGTTGCAAGGTTTGCCAAAACTGTGACAGATATCGTGTGTCTCTATCTGACACAATAGTACGGGGTACACCGTGGAATCGTACGACATACTTAATGTAGGCTCGTGCCAATTGTTCCATCTCCCAGCGACAATTAATAGGGATGAAACGAGCCGATTTAGTTAAACGATCAACTATAACCCATAACGCATCATTACCTGCTTTTGTTCGAGGTAAACCCACAACAAAATCCATAGAGATATCATCCCACTTCCATACTGGTGTCTCTAACGGTTGTAATAACCCTCCTGGTCTCTTATGCTCACTTTTAACCTTCTGACAGGTCAGGCAGCGTGAGACATATTCTGCAATATCCTTCTTCATCCCCGACCACCAAAACATTAACTTGAGATCTTGGTACATCTTGTCACCACCCGGATGTACTGAAAATTTCGTACAATGGGCTTCATCCAGAATACGTTCCTTCAAAGACTCCTCCCCTGTCGGTAAACACCAACGACCCTTGAACCTCAAGCTTCCATCTTCATGGACAAGGAATCCCTCTGCTGTTCCTTCCCGTGCTTGGTCCTTTAATTTCAAGAGTTTCGGGTCTTTATCCTGAGAATTCAAAATTTCCTCAAGAAGGAAGGTCGAATAGCCAAGGCGTTCAGACATCCCTGTAGTTCACCATTACGTACCACTTCCAAGTTCAGTCTAGCAAAATCCCGATGCAACTCTTCAACTCCGTCCAAGGTAGACAGCGAGTGACTAGACTTCCTATTCAAGGCATCGGCCACCAAGTTCGCTCGCCCCTCATGATATACGAACTCCAGATCATAATCTGTCATCAACTCTAACCACCGACGTTGTCGCATGTTTAAGTCAGGTTGTGTATAGAGATATTTCAGACTCTGATGATCAGTGTAAATCCTACACTTAACGCCATACAAGTAATGCCGCCATATCTTGAGAGCGAAAACTATAGCGGCTAACTCCAGATCATGGGTCGGATAATTAACTTCATGTACCTTCAGTTGTCGAGATGTATAAGCAATCACCTTACGGTCCTGCATCAGAACACAACCCAACCCTTTCTTCGATGCGTCACTGTAAACAGTATAATCCATCTTAGGGTCAGGAAGAGTAAGAACAGAGGCCGTAGTTAACTTTTCCTTCAAAGTCATGAAGGCCTGTTCACATTCATCCGTCCATTCGAACTACTTCTCTTTCTTCATTAACGAGGTCATGGGCCGAGCAATACGCGAAAAAATCCTTAACAAAACGACGGTAATACCCGGCCAAACCTAGGAAACTTCGTACCTCGGTGACGTTCTTAGGTGACGGCCAACTTCGAACTGCCTCCACCTTTACCGGATCCACCGAAATACCTTCCTTAGAGAAAATATGACCCAAAAATGATACCTTATCCAACCAAAATTCACACTTTGACAACTTCACGTACAACTTATTTTCTCGCAGGGTTTGCAGGACAAATCGTAGATGTTCCTGATGTTCTTCTCGGTCTTTCGAATAGACCAATATATCATCGATAAAGATAACGACGAATTTATCCAAGTATGCACTAAACACTTGGTTCATTAAGCACATGAACGCGGCTGGAGCATTTGTCAACCCAAACGGCATCACTGTGAACTCATAATGTCCATAACGTGTTCTGAATGCGGTTTTATGTATATCCCCTTCAGCTATTCTTAGCTGGTGATAACCCGATCTTAAATCAATCTTCGAAAAGATCCCGGCTCCTCTCAATTGATCAAACAAGTCATCTATCCGGGGCAACGGGTATTTATTCTTAACTGTTACCTTGTTTAACTCTCTGTAATCAATGCATAACCTTAAACTACCATCTTTTTTTCTCACAAACAGAACTGGAGCGCCCCAAGGTGAAACACTAGGTCGAATATAACCTTTATCCAACAATTCTTCAAGTTGAGACTTCAATTCCTCCATCTCCTTTAGAGCCATACGATAAGGGGCCTTAGAAATCGGTCCAGTCCCCGGTACCAAATCAATCGTGAATTCAATTTCCCGTTGAGGTGGCATTCCGGGAATCTCATCCGGAAAAACATCCAAAAATTCATTCACCACAGCAATATCCTGGGGATTCCCTTCTTTCTTATCCCCCTGACTGATATGACATAAATACAAAGGGTGTCCTTGCCTCACAAGCCTTTGCAACTCTAAGGTCGATACCAAATTCGTCCTGGGTCCCTTGGGAAACTTCCTATATCTGACGCTTTCCCCTCGTGGTCCTTCCAACAAAACTCTCTGCTCTCTGCATTCAATAGTGGCCTTATACCTTCCCAGCCAATCCATCCCCAAAATTACTTCTAGACCTTCCATGTCTAACTCATACAAGTCGCTAGGAAAGACAACCTTTCCTATCCTTAAGGGTACATCCCTATACAGTTTTTCACAACTGTACAATTTTTTTTTCCCCGATGGGACAGCTACCGTATAAGAAACATTTTCAAAAGTTCCTAAATTTAATTCTTTTACTTTACTCTTTGCAAGAAAAGAACATGTAGCTCCCAAATCAAATAATACATTCACAGCCATAGAATGAATGGCAAACGTACTTGTAACCACATCCGTCGCCTGATCAATTTCTCTTGCACTGACCGCAGATACTCTTCCATTAGCCGGCTGTGCATTCATTCCTCCCACTTGATTGCCCCCACGATGCATTTCAGACTCTTCAACCCGGTTTCCATTTATCCGGCCTTGTCCCCCATTAAAAAGGTCGCTGAAACCTCTGACCCGCATTGCCACGATTTCCATTCCCGTACTGTCGGCTAACTTGACTGCCGGCGTTGTTTGAATTCTTTTGCCGGTGCTGCCCACCCGGCTGTTGACTTCTACCTTTTTTTCTTTATGTAGCATTCAAACTCTCTATGCCCCCTTTTGTGGCAAAAGTTACATTCGATCAGATTTCCTTCACAATCTTTTGCCGGATGATTTTTCTTGCGCCTCTTACAGAAATACTTCCTCTCATTGCCATCTCGGTCCAATAATGGCTTAGCAGGCTTCACGTCGTTCCTAATTCCTGAATTCAAATTAGACCCGCCTCCCTGAAAATTTCCAAAATTCCTTGCTTTCTTCTGATAAAAGCCCGACATATTCTCCAATGCCTGGCCAGAAACTTCTTTCCTTTTCTCAGGGACATTACCCTTCTCTCTTTCCTTTTCTTTCCTCAAAATATTCCCTATTTGTGACGCTCGCTTATACATCTGTTCCAGTGTGTTATATCGGTCACTCTCAATATGTTTTTGAATATCGAAAGATAATCCTAACTCAAAACGTTGCATCTTTTTCTCCTCAGTGGGTACATCATCAAGGAAATACTTGAGGTATTCCATAAATTTGTGATAATATTCGTCTAATGTCATACTACCCATTTCCAATCGCACAAACTCGTTCGACTTATCTTTCCTTACGTGCAGCGGATAGAATTTCTCCCGCATGATCCTTTTAAACAAATCCCAACCAAAATCCCCCTCAGCCTGCTCCAACAACCCCGATCTACTGTTTGCCCACCAGTAGTCGGCTTCTCCAACTAAATAAAATGCAGCCTGATTGACTTTCAATTATTCCGGGCATTCTACTACATCAAAAAGTTTGTCGAATTCTCTTAACTAGAGTTCAAGCTCCGACGGTTCCCCTTTACCGTCGAAGGTCGAGGGTTTGCTCTGACTAATCCGTTTGCTCATTTCAGATGCTAATCCTGACATAGACCTCTCTCGTGGTGCGCTTACACTTGATAATGCTTTCACCAGATTTCTTAGCGTACGGTTAGCATCATTTCTAGACAGTCTCTTTCTTGACAAAGGAGGCATCTTATCTTAACACTAAGCATCCCAAGTGTCAGCACTCTCTTCATAGCTAGCTAAGTCAAAATCCTCATCATCTGCATCTTCCCCAGAATTAGAGCTGGAGTTCGAGTGTGCTTCTCCTGATTCACTGTCACTATCTCTAGGGTGGTTTATTGGTACCTCCTCCTCGTCTTCTTTGGGATCCTCTTCATCTGAGCAAACCCTATCAAGCCCAGTCCCATAGCCATATAGGTCATAGTGCGACCCCCAATTGTCGCCCTCATCATTACTGGAAATCTCAACGTAAGTAGGTGGTTCCCGCTTAGGCTCCCACGTTTTGACATCACTCTCCGACTGAACCTTGGTTTCCACTAGTGGAGGGTCGGGTAGGTCCCGCTCCTTCAACTGTTCCATGACCACATCAGCGTCGTCTGATATGTAGGTCTCGCCCTCCTTCCCGGGTTCTACATTTTTCCTAGATTCAGACAAACGATGTAATTCATTTAAGTCTAAATCTAAATCATACCATACCCTATCAGCCTTTGCCTTAACCATTCGCATCCTCTCCCTATAATCTCGGATACTTTCACCATTCCTTATTCTCCATATATCAGCATTGGAGATTTCTCTCCAGGCAGTCTCTGGGTCAAATATCGATACTTCGCTAGTCTTCCTAGGGGTGTGTGAGTGCATGGATGTTTTTCCCTTATTTCCCTTATCCATATATCCTAATTCTACACGGATGTACAAACAAAACATTACTATCACAACAACACAAACACAATACAACAAAATTACGTCCTAAGGACTATTTCCCCAACTCTCTATTAGGTCGTTTATTCCTTTATCATCTAAGGAACGTTGGCTCTGATACCAATTGTAACGGCCCGGTTTAAGCGACCCGGAAATATCATGTGAGAACATGAATCCGGCTCACAAACGGACGCAAGAAAACTCATCTTTACTCGGATCGTCAACGTTCCAACGGTAAAGGAATATGGTCAACAAAGTAAACAGTGCCAAACAAAACAAAACAAACAAATCAGCGGAAGTCTTTACATACAACTCGAGAGCCCACCGGCCTCTAGACTAACTAGAATTGTACGAGATAAAAAGAAAACATCATAAACTTTGGTTACATAAACTGAGTTATTTAGACTCATTACAAGTAAGTCTAGACTTGATAGTTACGGATTCTAAGCTGATTTCTCACTCAAGCCCCCTCCTGCAGTTAACCTGCTGCACGTCGTATGATAACACGTAGCAGGATCCAAAGAACAACAAATACACGTCAGAGACTTCATACATATACTAAACAGGTTGAATACAAGCATTGTGTTTACCCTAGCATGCAAAGGCTCTATTATGTAATCTTTATTCATTATTTCCAACCTTGTAACGTTGCCCGTCCTGTTCGGGTCGTACAAGTCATATTCCAAATTTGTTTTGGTGGAATACACTTGGGAGAGCAAATCCCAAGGCAACCACCTACCTAAGACGTTGCCCGTCCTGTTCGGGTCGCCAAAGGCTAAGTATGCATACCCCCATGGTGACCATAAAGATCCCTGAATGCCATGGGAAAAATAGTTGATAGTTTTCCAATTTATTTGTTAACCCTTTTGGGTAACATATCCATAAATTCTCAATTTCCACATAATCATTTCATATTATTTGAGGTGTCTAATCCTTATGTGATTACAATGCCTTGATTAGGAATAAAACAACATTACTTGCACAACCATATAAACAGTATGGTCTAAGCGTGTACCTTTGAACGTTGCAAACACACGTTGTTCAAGCACAATTAAAATTTCGCCCTCTTATGAAACGAGGTCCTAAATAACACAAAACGATCACGTATTAGACCGCGTTTACACATTAAATCCACTCAATACCCTTAAGATATCACTAAGACTTGATAATTTCAAATGTTTTCATCAAACTCCCAATAGTTCCAAATTTTACATTCTGACCAGAAACTTTTATGACCATTTCGGACAGTTTAGAAAATTCAAATTAAAAATCCGACTTCACCGCTGCGTCCGGAACGCATCAATTATCTTGGGTACCAAATTTCATAATTTCTAGCATCCGATTACTATTTTTAATTATTTTAAGCGTTTTAACGAGTTTTAAAACGCATCGGTTAAATAAAACAACAACGAAACACACCCAATACTCGGATCGGGGCGCCACTACCGAGGCAGCAGTTGCTGTCCGAAATTCCTTCTACTTAAATTATTTTTATTTTATATATTTTTTTTTCTATTTAAATTATTTAATCCTTTTTAAATCTCCATACCAAAATACACCTAACCAAAAACCAAATTACATTTTACTAAAATAAAACAAATAAAACCAAATCTCCTATCACACAATCCACTTGATATTTCCACACATGTAACAATACATAAAATCCCCATCAACAATCTAAACCATCATCAAAAACATTAAACTAGCAACTTAAGATATACTCATCCACAAGATCCTTCAAGAGCAATTAAAGTTTCATAACCCATAATAATTAAATTATGTACTTGATTCTCTTATCAAATTAAAATTTTGTAGAAAATCATATATCATAATTTTTTTTTTGAAACAAAACATATATATAAGGACAATCCTTTAAACAAATCAAATTTTGTTAAAGGATTTATAAACTCATGGATACTTACATTACTTAATTGATACACTTAAAATTTCTTTTAACAAACTAAAATCTTGCTAGAGAAATATAAATTGTAAAATAAATCCATTTTAACCTTTGAATATACTTTATTCTTATAACAAATTTAAGCTTTGTTAAAGAATGCAAATCAAGGAAAATTTTATATAATAAAAATAGGATTTAATCCTTTTAACAAACCAATTTTATCAAATGATTATTAAAGAAAACTTATATAAAATACTCAATCCTCCTAATAAGTCATAGGATATCATCATAAAAAGAAAGAAGATTATGTAATCCCATACTAAAATTTCTTATAAATAAAAATAGTAATTAACAACTTCACTTACCCTTTGATTAGAAGATTGGATCGAGCAAAGAAAATGTTTTTTTTTTTTTTCTTCTTGAGCCGAAACCAAGAACAACAACAAGGGGAATATTTTTTTCTGAAGTTTTTTTTTTCTCACTAAGAAGATTAAAATGTGATTAGGAATGTGAGGAATTTAAATTGAAGCTTAAGGATTAATAGGCAATTTAATGGATGGCTTTGAGTGTCATAATTCACACTTATGAGAGGAGTTACAAAACTCCTCCCCTTATACTTCACAACCGGCTGCCTCTTCCCCTTCCCCTATTTAATTTTTTTTTTATTAATTAATTAATTAAACAATTATTATACTATTGTTAAAACAGCAAGAAACGTCACGCGATAACATCGTACGCGATAAAACTTGTTACCGTTAAAATTAACCTACTTTATTACTTATAATTAACAATGTAAAATAATGTAATTTAATATCACTTATTTATTTTATTTTTGTTATATTTTATTTTATTATATTTTATTTACTTTTAAACCCGATAAATTACGGGGTGTTACATTCTTCATCTAGTAGCTGGAGTGATTTGGCAGGAATGCATACAAGTTGAACAGAGCATCAACTCAACCAGGTCGAGCAGGTTGACTCGAGATTAGACACTTGCAATATTATTTGATCTTTTAATATAATTTTAAAATAAAAATTACAAAAAATTGTATATTTATTAAAAAGTGGGGGGCGGGTTTACCAGCGGGTATTATTTTTTTGGCCGCTATAGGTAATTGAGCATGTTTTCGGAAGCTTTTGTTATTCGAGAGAGAACACGAGTATTTAAGATACATTCTTCCCCAACCCATATCGTTGACGATTAGTAACTACTTTTGTTGAGAAAGTCTAGCATTTGCCTCTTTATCCTATCGATCATCTTAATTATATTTAAACTATTCTTATGCTTTTTAGTTCATTGCATCGTTACTTCATTTTATGGTTAGTTATCGTTTAGGAACTTCTAATTGTTTGCCTTAGTTGTATTCATCACCCATTATCATATTATACATTTTTGAACACGCTAATCGATTGAGAAATTATTGACATATTTTCGAATCCTGTACATTTGATCCGTATTTGTCGACGTACGATGCTACACCATGTACTTGTGATATTACTAGGACGTAAAGTCCCGATCAGGGGGCTTTCATCTCCAGTAATTTTTTTGGGAAAAAAGGAAATGGAGAAAAATAGAAGAAGAAACAAGTCAAAAATAAAAAAAGTTAGGAGAGAAATTAGAAAATAAGTACAAATAGCAAAGAAATTAGAAAATAGATATAAATTAGGAGGAGAAACAAGTCAAAAAAGAAAAACAATTTACATTATCCTTTATTCACTATTTGTAGCGCAAACAAGGGAAAAACATTTCTTTTTTTAATTACAAAATTATTATAAGTATTACATGTTTGTTGTTGACAACAGTGAACAATGTTTTGCTTGACTATTTAACTAAAATTTCTCTTGTTTGTTGCTGTTACTAAGAACAAACATATTTTTAACTTTCAATCTGAAAAAAGATGTTTGTTTTGGAAATTAAAATTGATAATTTTTTTACAAAAATATTTATTTGTTTCAAATTTCGAAAGTTTTAAGGAATTCAGGAATTGCGCTATTGTGTCTGTTTAAACTTGGACCCGTTTAAATTTGGGCCCCACACATGAAAAATGGAACGATAGAACTCAATAGAGAAAGACTACACTGAAATGGCCATTGGCTAAGATAGTTTTAAAATAAAAAATTAAAAAAATAACTTTGGTCCTAAAGTAATTCCCAAAATAAATCTCTACGTATTCAAGCCTAAGATTAGTGCACTAAAATCATGTAAAAAGTCAAAAAAATTTACAATATTTTCGTTATTATTAACAACGGAAAAAAAAGAAAACAAAATCATAATTTTTAAAAGAGAACAAATTTTACCGCTAGTTGAATCGCTGATATGAACAAATAACTACTCTTTGTTTTTTTCATTTAAAATTGTTTTTTGTCCCTCATTTGTTCATTATTACTAACAACGAAAAATCGTGGTATGTTTTAATTTGACTTCAACATCTTATTCTCATGTTTATTTTTGGTTACAACGAACAAATTTTAACCTTAGACTTAAATATAAAAATGCTTATTTTAAAATTATTTCAGGAACAAACTTCGTTCATAAATTTTTTATTGAAAAACGTTTGTTTATTTCAAATATTCCATTGGCTAATATGAAGCTTGTCCGCCTATTGTTTGATTTGACCTAAAAGAGTGATTACTATAAGATTATTTACAGTCTATTTGGTAAGTGGTAATGAGAATGAAAAACTAGTGTAATTTTAATTGAAAAATCTTTTGGCTACCTTGAAGGCTATGTTTGTCCAACTTTAATCATATTATTTTTTTCGTAAATTCATTCCAATGCATTATCATTGGGAAAAGGTGCTATAAGGTGATAATGAAAATTTGTAAACAAAAAAACTTTTGTAATCAAAGTTTCATTACCATGAAAATGATATGGAACTTTTGATAAATTTTTACACTATAAATCATTCTCATTACCATCATTTAGTACTACTAACCAAATAAATCGTTAGTGTTATTTCTGCGCACTTGTCACTTGGGGATGGTCAATAACCAGAAATATGCAAATCAGTAGTGACTACTAATCTACTGAAGTATATAGATATATGGAAGACCACTAAAGAGCAACATTGGAACACAGACCAACATGAAATTCAAGCACAATCTTTCTAAAGGTTTTTTTAGGTTTTTTTTTTTTTTTTACTTTTATTCTCCAAAATTTCTCCACTGTTTTGTGGGAGAAGAAACAAACTGTCTAGGCATGCTAAAGAGATCATTCCCCTCGAAAGGAGATGTCCACTCTTGAGAATTGGCACCTGATGGATCGGTCATACCCAATACACTATCTTGTAACCCAAATATTGATACACCACTACTATTTGGAGAAGATGACGGTCTCATAGCCAGATTAACACCCATGGCAGAGGATCCTGGTTCATACAGATGAGCCCCTTTACTCCTAGAGTAGGGTGCCGCCCCGACCCACAACCTATTTTGCTTCGTAGGCAGGAAATTGCTATCCAAGCTCCAATCTATATTATTATAGTCACATGATGGCATTGAGCCACTAGTATTCCAATCCACAGCAGATTTTGACCCTGAAGTACAGGTTGAACCCAACCCAGAAAAGAGCCCTAAAGAGGATGCAGGTGCGAGCGTCGGAATCTCACCTATCCTGGACCATGAAGACTTACTACGAATGGAACCTGGATTATCCTCTTGACTACTACGCGTCATAAACAGCTGATGTTGATGTTGTTGATGTTGCTGTTGATGTTGATGTTGATGTTGATGCTGCTGTTGTTGATATTGTGCAGGGTGATAAAATTGGTTTGAGGTAAGGTTGTTTGGACCAAGACTATTAGTGCTAGGTATGTGAAGCAGTGACCTGTTAGGATTCAAAATTTCGGAGCCGTTAGGATACCACACAGCAGTTCTACCAGGAGGAGAAGAGCTAATGCTTGTTGCAGGAGCCAGTTTGGCATTTGCAGATTGTGGCCGCTGCATCATAACTACAGGCTCTCTAAATGATCCTGGCTGAAGATTCTTAAATTCATTACCATGAGTAGCATATCGTGAATCTACCTTGGTCGGCGGAGGTGATACCTGTGGAGGTGGTGCCAAAGAATATGAAACTGAAGGGCTCGACCCTGCTCCAACTGGCCACCTTTTCTCTGCTGTTGAAGCAATTTGCCGAGGTCTCGCCCACTCTAACTTGGCTTGAGCTCCTGAAAGAGGTTGAACAGCAATGGGAAACTGTTTGGGGGCCAGCGCTCCAGAAACTGCAGCTTTAGTGTAATTGAAAACCTTTTCATCCCTTCCCTGGGGTACCGAAGTTGCTACATTGGGCTTTGATTGCAACAGCTTCTCATTGCCCTGACTAGGAGTTACAGACATCTTAACATTACTAAAAGTTGGGGGATCACCGGTTTCATCGGCCTTTGGCAAGACAGCTGATTGATCCTGCTTTTGTGTTCTCAAGTCCTCTTCAGCCTTCTTTAAATCACCTTCACATATCACTATGGCTTTTTCAACATCTTGCTTTGAGCATTTATACTTTATTTCTAATTCAGCAATTTGAGAAAGTTCTTCTGATATATCAATGTTTATATTGCTCCCTGTGTCAAAATTTTGATCTTTATACTTGTTACCTCCCTTTTCTTCATCTACAAGCCAATTAACTGCTGCATCTACTCGACCTTCATTTAGCATAAGAGCCATGGTTGCACCTTCATGAGTAAATCCCATGGCCACAACCTGCTGAGCAAGGGCCTCCAGCTTTCTGGACATAAGGTAGCCATTGCAGCGTTCATGCAACTTTTGGGCACATCTTTCCTTCCGACGCTGGTGCTTCTTCTCATTTTTCTGACGTTTTTTTTCTCGCTTGTCATAGTCACCCCCTGGGATTACCTCCTGTTTGATCGGAGCATTTGATGATTTCTCTTTATTGTGCTCTTCTGACTCTACGGATCGACTATCTAGATTGGAGGCAGAATCATACTCACCTCCACTTCCATGAGTACTCCCACTAAGATCATCGGAATCATCTATATTGCGAAAACGACCATTTAAGTCAAGTGCATGGAATGTTCCTAACAATGGGTTGTACGCACTAGCTGACAGTCCATTGCCTCCGTCTACAGCTGTGGAGGACTTTGATGGAGTTTTATGTTCATTTCCTGCCCTTTTGTCCTTGGACTTGGATTTTGAAGCGGATGACATCTTTCAGAGAGATAGCTTGAGAGCTTATGATCCTGAAAACCCCATGGAAGGAACAAATTCAGAAAGGCACAAGACATTCAACTATAAAAGCCAAGAATTGAGAAAGCTAAAAAATTGTAAATTGAAGTACGGCAGTTAAAAACACAAAAGCTAAGATAACTGAAAAGGTAAGGACAACAAAGAGCATAAGCTAAGCAGATCTATCCTCAATATTTTCAGGTCCAATGTCCTTCACCATTACATATAAAAATAATAGGGAATATGCAGGAGATACACACAAATACTCCCCCCCAACTCTCTCCCGGCACAAACAAAGGAAAGAGAGAGAGAGAGAGAAAGAGAGAAAGAAAGAGAATACTGGAAATTTAACAAAAGTATAAAGAAAACTTGAAGTCAAATTCAGAAGATACAAGGATAATTCTATGGGCTAGTCCTATGCAAAAAGCCAAAAACACATTTAACTGGCATGTTATGTGACTTGGGAGTTGAAGGATGCTAACGAAGGCATGAATGGATTTTTAGTTCATGAAGAAGTACAATCCATGTAATGTGCATTGACAGCCCATTTGGTTAACGGTACTAATTGGTGGTAATATGATAATTTATAGAGTAAATTACTAAATTTTCATGGTATGTATAATGGCATTCCCATGGTAAGTTTGATTGTAAAAAAAAAATTGTTCAATATTTTCTACTACCACCTAATACCACATGTTTAAATGGTATTGCATTGGAATGAATTTTGTAAAGAAAAAGAGATTGTTGAAAGAGAATAAACATAACCATTAAATTTATCAAGAGATATACCTACCAAAATTATACTACTTCTCATTACAATTACAACCTTTTAGTACTAATTACCAGACAAACCATGAGAGTATTGAATTATAATAGTGCATCAATACATGTGCTAATCAAGCAATTCCTTTAAAGTCAAGTTTTATGCCCGGAGACAATGAGGAGACTCGTCCTTAAGCTGACACTTAACACTAAAGATGGACTATTATGCACATAAATCTTTCCAACACTTGGAAAAGCCAACCAGTACCCCCCCAGTATCACTTAAGATTTACATTAGCGCAGATTGAGTTTTTTTTAACGATTTTGATCATGTATTATTATGACTTTGATTCAAACTTTATCCCCATATTTTGTTTCATTTTATGTTATATTATTTTGATTTTGTAAAATGTTAACATATATAAGTTGTTTGTCTAATATTATTACTGAGAACTCATTGTTTTTGTAATGCAATTAAAGCTATAAAGAAAAAGATTCTTGGTGGTGAAAATTGAAGTGTACACTGTGTTTGTCTAGATTTGAGTAGACTCTAAGTCAATTTGGATGTTTTTTGTTAAATGATATCGAATTACAAGTAAAGATTATATATTTTGTGAATTATTGCAAAAAAAATTTAATGTAAGTTGTTTTTTCATATTGAAAATGTCTTAAAAATAAATACAATTAACTATTACATCTTAAACTTGTAAAATTTTTAGAATCGGTCGACTTAACGAGATGGATTAACGATCCGTTTAGAGCTGCTTTTGTTCCAAAGTAATATCTCAATTTCAACAAAACTATCTTTGAAGTTTCAGGGTTTTGATTTTCTTTTTCCTTATTTTTAATTTTAATTATTAAAATGAGGATATTATTAAAGAATTAAATACTATTTTTTATAATAATAATAAACCAAGACAAGTTTAGGACTTAGATTATGATTTGTTTTCGTAGAGCAAAATCTATAATTTATAGTTAAGGACGAGGATATAATAAATCATGTCATTTTCAAAATATGAAACATCAACGTGTTCAATTAATTTTTTTATTACTATAATTGCTCTGTTGGTTACTTGAATTATTATCTTTTTTATTAATATATGAAATTTTGAACTACATTATAAATTAAGAAAAATTACTCAGAATAATCCAACCATTACTCGATTCCTACAATAATCTCAAGTTCTCAACTATTGATTAACCATAAATAATCCGAACTTTAAGGGTTATTTGCCAAGAGTATATCATGGTGACCGGTAACTGCTTTAACAGGTAATTTTTACCAAAAGAAGAAATTAAAATATAAAAAAATTTAAAAGGTTAATTGAAAACACTAAATAAAATTAATCACTCAAACCCCTCCCCTACTGCCACCCCTCCCCCACCCATCCCCTCTCCCTTCCCCTTCCCAACTGTCAGATGGAACCAAGCCCTAAATTCATGGTTCGTATTTTTTTTACACTTTTTCTCATTTTCTCTCTTCAAAGCTTCTTTCTTTCAGTGCAATTGTCTTTCCCCATCGAATAGATGCCTAAATCAATTAGGTGAACAAAAAAATATAAAATTTTTGTTGAATTAGATGATTGTTTTATTTTTTTCCATTTGAATTATGATGTTCTTAAGCTAAAATCATTAGTTTATTTTGGTGGGTAACATGAAATTTTATAAATCTTTCAATTAAAAGTGAAACGTTGTGTTGTTTATATATTTTAGTTATGGAAATTTGAGATGAATCCTATAGTGAATATAATTGGAATTTGATATTGAATGTGCAGAAACTTAGGCAAACTTAGGTAGTATAAGTAAACTTCAACTGAGACGCGGAAATATAATGGAGTGAATGAAGCTTTACCTTTGTTGGGGCAACATGATCTTTGTTGGTTGTTGTGGGATTCTTAGTATTCCATTTATATGGAGTGTGCTTGAGGCATTAATCACTGTAGAGTTGGAAACAATGTTTTCTGAAAATGGGGGTTATGTTGTTTGGGTTTCAGCCGCTTTAGGAGATTATTATGGTGGGGTGGGTGGCTGTGGGCAAGGTAAAGGTGTAGTGAGATATGGCAGTGCTGAAAGGTGGCAGTGGGGAGGGGGTATTCTGATTTTTTTACTTATCTTTTTTTTTGTTATTTCATTTAATCTTTTCTTTTTTTTGTTATTACCTACAAAATCAGGTCACCATTTGCACTACAACATTCATGGGTAAGTGATTTTAAAGGTGAAATTATTTATGATTAATCAAAAGTTAGGATTATTGTAAGAAAATCAGGGAAAGGTTGGATTATTGAGGGTAATTTTTCCTATAAATTATTTGATTTAGTAAATTCTGAACTCAGAAAAAATTCCTGAAATAGTGCATAACCAATCCCAGCCCACTCCAAGAGGCTTCAACATACCGTTTACTCCTATTTTGTAGCCAATATTTAAAATTCCCTCTTGAAATACTCTGTTATAAGCGCCATTTGATCATCTAAAAAAAGGCGCCAGTTCATCCGTGTTCTTCAAAAAGGTTTCTTTGTCAATAAAACTATCTTCAAGTTTATGCTGCCCTAATTACAAGGTAACAATATAATCTTGAAGAGAGTTTCTTTAACATTCTTTGTATCAAATTTCTTCTTTCACATCGAATTCAGCGAAAATTTAAAATTAGGGAACAAAAGGCCTAATCACCACGCATGAAAAGAAATCATTTCCGAGAAATACATTAGAAGGCAACCGAAGTCAGAATAAAACCAAAATCAAGAAACATGCAACATAATCTAATCCAATCCATTTCTAATCCTCCAAAAACATTAGACATGTACCAAATCATTTCCGACAACGTACTTATAACCCTAACCCCCAAAACAATCGGACAATTTAACAAATCAAAAACATCAACCAACCGTTTAAACAAAAAGGGCACATTATCGAACAACATTCAAATGCAATCAAGACAATTACAGGGCCAAGAAAAGCTAAAACAACAAAAACAAAAATTACAAAAATGTTGAAAAACATCTAAGAGAAGAATAACAAACCTGGAAAAAGGAGCGAAATAGAAATTGGATCGATTGTTAAATAATTGATTGTGTAAATCAAACGCTTGTGACGAATTTAGGCGACTAAACGAGACAATGGCTAGGGGAGAGAAATTGCGAGGGTGAAAGTGAATCGCAAAATACAAATTAGGGTTTTTGATTGACACGATGACGATAATCATGATGATAATAAAGGAAAGCAAAAAGGGGAATTGAAATTTGTGAAGCTTTTTACTCCCTCTGTAATTTTGTTACTCTTTCTTTCCCATTTTTGATTTTTAAGGTTATTTTTCGAGTTGTTTTATTTGTTTCCAATTTTACTATTTAAAAAAAAAAAATCTATTTATCAGTTTTTTTAAAAAAAATGAACTATATATTAGGTTGGTTTGGCGGAATCTATTTTGAATTTTCATCTATTCTTATTTTAATATTTTTAATACATTTCAATATAGTATTGCTTAACACAAATCTTATTGAGAGACCCATTTTTAATTGGGTCGGCTCATAAAGAATAATATAAAGTAAGTTACTTGGTGGGCATTAAGAGTATTCTAAGTTGGTATTCAAGACATTGTAAGTATTGCACGCCTGCTTAATAGACATTAAAAATTTTGTAAGTATGCATTATGTGTAACATCCCGGACTCATCAGGCCGTTGGTGATTACCCATGAAAACTGTAAACTAGCCCCACATACCAACAAAAGTCTTTGTGTGCACCCGAAAAAACTTCTTTGTAAATGGCCTCCTTTGAAAATTAGATACACCTTGTTGATATAAATAGTCTATCAATTTTTTTAATTATAATATGGACCTTCACGTTATCACTTGTTATATACTAATAATATATACGAGATGTAATTTTGTCTACATTTATTAAATATCAATTGGTCACAGGGCATAAAATATTATCATATAACATACACATATAAACATAAAGAAACTTAAACGTAAAATAACGAGGTATCACATTATAAATATTGTAAGTCGACATTTAAGGATATTGTAATTAGGCATAAGATACGGTAAGTAAGTATTAAGGGTGATGTAAGTGGCATTATGGTTACAGTAAGTAGACATTAAGCTTTAATTGGCTAAGCATGAAAGACGTCTTTTAGAGATACGGTATTTCAAGAGACCGACTTATTGCTTATTGCTTTTTTAGAAAAAAAAATAGATATATATGGTCACCATAAACTTTTTAACTAACTACTTCATATTTCGGATTTTTAAAAATGTTTAAGGTCTTTATATATTTGCACTAACCAATAAAATTATTATAAAGGAAATAATATTCTTATTGCTATCTATTTTCATATTACTCTTATGGCTAAGCAACTGGAAGACCCCAAGTTCATTAAACTTTGGGAGCAGATCAGTGAAGGGAGAGCTGAAGGTTTTACAATTCATGAGGATGGTAGTCTTCGTTTTAAAGGACGGTGGTGTGTACCGGATGGGTGTGACTCTTTGAAGGAAAAATTATTGAACGAAGCTCATAATTCTAGATGCTCAGTTCATCCTGGTGGAGACAAGATGTATCAAGATTTAAAATGCATGTTTTGGTGGTCGGGTATGAAAAAGAATATTGCAGAATTTGTTGCTAAGTGCTTAACGTGTCAAAAGGTCAAGAGTGAGCATAAGAGACCTGCCGGATTATTACAACCTCTAGAAATTTCGGTCTGGAAGTGGGACGACATTTCCATGGACTTTGTGTTGGGTTTGCCACGAACAAGAGCCGGTAATGATACTCTTTGGGTTATCGCGGACAGACTTACTAAGTCGGCAAGGTTTATTCCAATGAATTGTAAGTAGGATATGGAACAACTTGCTCGTGCTTATATTAAGTACGTGATTCGTTATCATGGAATACCTCGTACTATTGTTTCCGATCGGGATACTCGATATTTGTCACATTTCTGGAAATCACTACAACAAGCGTTGGAGGCCACCCTTCTTCATAGTACATCCTTCCACCCAATGACCGATGGTCAGACAGAACGTGTCAATCAAATACTGTAGGACATGTTGAGAGCGATAGCCATGGAATGAACATTTGGATCTGGTAGAGTTCTCTTATAATAACAGTTACCAAGCTACGATTCAAATGGCTCCATTTGAAGCACTTGATGGTCATAAGTGTCGTAGTCATGTATGTGTAACACCCCAGAATTTCCGACCCCTTAACGAAACCAAAACCGTAAAGGACGGGAGGAAATTCGGGTGTTACATAAAAGAAAAAAGGAAAAGAATTTAGATAAACTTTAATTATTGACTTTAAAAAAAGGTGAGTGGAAATTTTGGCAGCATCTGCCTTAAAACTGTGCGCCTTTGTAGAAAAACAAAAGTTAATTAAGAAGCTAATAAAGTAAAGGCACTAACAGCCTATCAAAACTTTGTCACGGCGGATTGATTTGTCGCCGGCCTCTCAAATCAACATGCCAAACATGGATCGTGGTTCCAGTGTCGACGTTTGCGTTTTAAAAAGACTTAACTCCTTAAAACCATACATAGTTATAGACTACGCAGCGAAAATACAAATACACGTGGGAGGACGCAAGGCCTCATAACAAAACATATACAATCAAAATTTACAAAAGATAACAAGAGATTCAAAATCGAAAGATAGCGGTAAGGACACAGGTTATGCTTCGCCCTCATCACTTTTCCCAAATGCAATGCAATACATAAGAAGCTCCAGTGCTGCTACTCTTGTCTATGATCCTCCTGCTGCTCGACATTAGACCAAAGGCCAATGTGTCATAGCAGGACAATCATAGAAAGTCATCAACAATCAAACATAAACACAAACACGTACACGTCAGTAACTAGCATCATATATAATAAGGCCAACTACTAGATAACATTATATTATAAAACAACATAAGACGATTTCATAAGACACCAGCACATGTAGTAACCGTTTATCGGCCACTTATACTTCTTAATTTCACTATGTGCTTTCTAACCCGAACCATGTGTTCTTGGGTAGAATGCAGGTCTTCACGCTCCTCTTTTTAAACATAACTCCTGCAAACACGCATAGTATCAACTCGACCAAGGCATTAACAGAATACCTAACGCATGACCTTATAGAGCTTGTCTATCTTAAGGTAAGTTTGATCGTAGTCCGTAATATCCTTGATGTAACTTAACTTAGGCACACTTCTCGCTAGCATAAACTATTCTATCAATAAGTAGATGTTCTATCAATGAGTAAATATTCTATCAAAGAGTAAACGTTTTATCAACGCGTAAGCTTTCTACCAAAGAATGAACCTACTATCAATAAATACCTTTCGATCAATGAATAAATTTTCTGTCACTGAATAGTTTTCTATCAGTGGATCTTTTCTTTACTTCCTGGCATAGTGACACAGCCAAGGGCGTTATCGGCCTCCCGGCGCCCATTGGCAAAGTATGAGCTCATGCCCCCTCCAGCTAACCCTCTCGGGTCCTACCTTTGGGAAAAACCTAACACACTGGGGTACTAAACAAGTGAAGAGGCCACCATATTGGGGTTTGCAAGGCCCGCATGGTAACACCTCGGTCAAGGGGCGTTATCGGCCTCCCGGCGCCCAATGACCCAAGCATGCTCATACCCCCCTTACGGTGGTCCCGTCGAACCTCACCTAGGGGACTAATAAAACAACCGGACATAATCCAGTTAAGTCACACCAGCTAATCATAATATAGTACCTTATCGGATGGGAATAACTTCCACTCTCAACTATTAATGAGCGCCCTGGGATAGCAGCGCGCCAAAACCCACTGAGCCACTCAATAGAATATGAAATTCACCTATAAAGGAATCATTCTAACTCCAATTAGGCATAATCTAATTCTTAAATAAATAAGAGGGGTGGTCCCCGCCTCCTACTAACACTTTCATTCTCTATAACTATTCTAAGCGCAAGAATTTCCTAGTCGACGGCGTTTCGTATAAGGCGTACTCACTAGTATCTCAGTTTTGATGCAGTGCATAGTATTACAATGAACAATAATGTCTTAAATAGAAATTGCGTATAAGAGTTTGTTACTGCGTGTACGTACCTGCAAGCGTCACTGCACGATTAAAAGTCACAAAATCACCCCAACTAAGGCTCTACTTTCCTCTTACGAAATGGGCACCTATATAAGTTATGAGTAGAACTAATAAGTTCCCTTAACTACTTGACATACCAAACTAAATATCCAAGTAACCGCCATCACCCATTCAACATGAGTTTCCGATCACTCTAGCACGCACACAACTCATTCAATACAAGTCAAAATCATCAACTCAACGCAACATAAGTCTTTCCATCCATTTAAGTAGAAGTATGTGTGAATCGTTCCTTTACATTAACTAATTTTGAGCATATCGGCTCGCGTTACCCAAAAATAACTAATCATAACTAAATCTTACAATTTTAATATAACATTAATATAACGATAAGACAAATTTGTTGCATTCTCCAAGGCTATTAAGAACTATAATCAAAACAACACGACAAATAACTTTAGCAACCATCCACGATAAGTTGACATTATGCTCTTGGCTTACCAATATCATGTATCTATAATTTCAATAACAACCTAATAAGGGTATTTGTAATTTACAACAATCAAACCACAACAATTAGTAACTATTATTCCCAATATAATCAATCGAAATCACTTTCAAAGTCAACTAACATCATCACCATTACTAATTATTCACAATAATAACTAATCGACCAAATCTTAAAACAACTTTTAAAGTTATTTAATCAATCATCACCAAAATATAGTATAAAACACACTAGTAATTTCATTTCTAAATCCAAGCCCTAATCGTTTCGTGTTCAAAGATAACATATTTAATCACTACACATACTAAGATTCGAAGAAACTAATACAAAAATCAACACACAACCCATAATTTCAATCACACTTCAAACCCTAAGTCATAAACATGTTTAATTCATCAATCAGATTCTTACCCACAAAAAGATTCAATGAGAATAACACAAAAAAAAAAATCAACACCTCACTCATAAACTTCATAAAACTTCAATAAAACTTCAAATAAAACTAGGAATTAATTAGAGAAAAGAAAAGAGATGGCTCACAAAGATGGGACTAACAAAAGGATGAAGACTAGATGGTGGAGAAGGACCCACACGGCTGGGCCGTGGCTGTTGGTGGCGGCAGCCTCCACGGCAGAAAAGGGAGAAGAGCAGGCTGGGGTCTTGGCTGCAGCAGACGCGAAGCGGTGGCGGTCTAGATGTTGGTCGCTGTTGTTTGGGGAAGGAGACGTAGCCCTTGCTGCTGCTTGCGAGGGCGGCTGCTGGTCGGGGAACGAGACGCAGCCCTTGCTGCTGCTTGCGAGGGAAGCTGCCGGTTGAGGAAAATGGGAAGGAGGCGCACGGGAAGAGAGAGGAAGAAGGAGAGGGAGAGAAGGAGAGGATGACGGCTAGCTTTTGTATTTAGGGTTTCATGAGTTTTTTTTTTTTTATATATATATATACTTGTTTTTATTATTATTATTATTATTATTATTATTATTATTATTATTATTATTATTATTATTATTATTATTATTATTATTATTATTAGGTTTATTTATTTATTTATTTTTATCTCGGTTTATTTTTCTTGCGAGGCCCAACTAAGAGACTTCGTGGGCTCACACATTTTAGTAAAATAATCATTTTGATTCGAACCTCTTTATTTGAGAAGTCGTAACTATATTTCTAATATATATATAAGTCGACATTTAAATCTGTATATGAAAGAAATTTATTAAAACTAATTCGAAAATAATTAAATAATAATTGTAAAATCTTTAAAAAATATTAAAATATTAAATAATTACGTCATTAAAATCTCGGGGTGTTACAGTATGCTAGGATGATTTTACTGAATCTGTCACCTTAGGACCTGATATGCTTGTTCAAATGACTGAACAAGTAAAGTTAATTCGCGAGAAAATGAAAGCAGCCCAAGATAGACAAAAATTGTACGCCGATCTCCGACGTCGGCCTGATGAATTTGAAGTGGGTGACAAGTTTCTACTTCGTGTGTCTCCAATGAAAGGAGTAGTTCGCTTTGGTGCTCGTGGAAAGTTAAGCCCACGTTCCATAGGTCCTTATGACATTGTGGAGAAAGTAGGGAAGTTAGCCTATCGATTAGCATTGCCTAATGCTCTGGGTAAAGTGCACGACGTTTTTCACATTTCTCAGTTGAAACGTTACGTCGCAGCCTCTTCTCATGTATTAGATCCAGAGGCGTTAGAACTTGATGAGAGCCTAACCTATAAGGAACAGCCTGTCCGGATATTGGATAAGAAGGTCTGCAGTACTCGTCGGAAGGATATCACCATGGTTAAAGTATTATGGTCCAATCACCGCTCACAAGAGGCAACCTGGGAGACGGAAGACTCCATGCGAGAGCAGTATCCTCACCTTTTCTCTCAGGTTAGTAAGTTATGGGGACGTAACTTCGTTAAGGGGGGTGGAAGGCGATAGTATTTTCGTGCAATTCATGTTTTGGGTTGCTTTGTGTATGTGGGTATAGTGATTAACTTTGTTTTACTTGTTTTGTGGTTATGTGTTATGATAAGTATGGTTTTGGGGTCAAAACCTTTTTAAGGGGGGTAGTCTGTAACACCCCGATATTTTCCCGATATTTTCTTCCAGATATATTTAATAATTCACTAGTAATATTATATATATATATATATATATATATATATATATATATATATATATATATATATATATATATTTTATTTATTATTGGGCTTGGTCATGAGATTTGTAATCCTTTTTGGCAATTAGAATTATTTGGGCCCAAACTTTTCCTTAGCCCATCTTTTATTTTCAAAAAAAGTTAAAAAAAAAGTAGGAGGGAAGGTGGCCGATCCTATGGGACTCTTGGTGAAGCTTGTAACTCCTTTAGGGTAATGAAAGATCAAGGCATTAATCCCATATAATTAACCCTTCTTAATTCCTTAATCATTTTCATTTTGACATCCTTTCGTTTCTAAAGTTTTCAAGGATAAAAAAAATATATCCTCTCAAAATTCCTCCTAATTCACATTTCTAACTCCATTACCCTTCATCATTTGGTGTTTTCCTTTACAATTATAAGTGTAATTCTTAATCTATGTTGATTCTTAAGTTTTAATTTAAAATTCTATGATTATTATATGTGTTATCTTATAATTCAATTTTTATTTATGAATTTAAAATTTCATGTATGATTTTGGGATGTATTTTTCTATCTAAATTGATGAAGAATGTTTCTTTTTAGAGTTTTTAGATATGCATATATGTGAATAATAGGATTGGTTTGTGTGATGGGTGATTTTGAAATTTATATATAAATATGAATGTTCATGTAAAAAAATATGTGTGTTTTTTTTATATTTGGTGGAAAAATTATTTATTTTATTGACTAATATTAGAAATTTATAATTTTGCTAAAGAAAAAAAATATATACAAATATGTATAAAGAAATTATTGTTGAACAATGAATTTAATCTCAAAGATGGTTCATAAGAATTATATAAATTTGGTCATTAATATTTGATAGGCAATGTACCATTTGGAATTCATTTGTTGATGAATTTTGGTGAATCCCGTAGGGTTAGGAAAATGGTAAAAAAAATCTGTTTATGGGACACTTTTTGGCTTGAAAATAGGTTAAAAATACTTAGAGTACATTATGAATTATGAAAATTGGTACCCGGGAGTTTTGACGCCTTCCGGACGCAACGGTGAAGTCGGAATTTCAGTTTGGCAGTGTTAACATACTGTTTTGGACAGAATACTAAATCTGAATTTTATTTGATGTTATGTTGTGATGAAGTATGTTGTGTGATCATGAATTGTTTGCAAGTGTGGCTTGTTGTTAGATGTGTGTGTTGGTTGTGGTTTGAGAAAGTGTGAATATATGCTTATTCTCGTATGTACGATTGAATCGTGTAGGAAGTCGATTCGTGACGGGAAGTTGATAGTTTCATTTAAGATTTGCTTTTGCTTTCTTAAGGTACGTACACGCAGTAAAATTTTATACATCGTGGATTGGTTGTTATAAAGGAATAATAATAATAATATGAAAATTTGATTTATTTGAAAATAAAACACTTGTCATTGGTTGAGACTATTATTTGAAAATAAAACACTTGTCATTGGTTGAGACTATGTCATTTGGATTGTAATAGATATTTACGGTCCGTTTGGTTAGTGATACTAAATGTTGGTAATGTAAATGATTTATAGTATAAAACTTCATCAAAGATTCCATATCATTTCCATGATGATGATACATTGATCACAAAAAAGTTATTTGTTTACAAATTTTCATTACCACCTAATACCACATCTCTTAATAGTAATGCATTGGAATGAATTTTATGAAGAAAATGAGATAATTGAAGTTGGACAAGCATGACCATCAAAATAGCCAACAGATTTTTCAACCAAAATTACACTAATTTTCATTCTCATTACCACCGTTTATTACTAACTACCAAATGGGTCATTAAAGGTTTATTATCTTGAGATTTGGCATTTTTAAAGAGAAATTCCACATGGTAATATCGAACTTTCATGAAATGCCACTGGTAGCACTTTTGTAAAATTTTTCCACATGATAGCAGTCAATTTATGCCTTATCTAACTGCCGTAGCATTTTCCGTTAAATTCTTGTCAATTTTCGTTTAATTTACCATTTTGACGTTCCTACCCTTATTAACTGTTGATTGTTGTCTTTATAATTTGCCCTAAACCATTCTTATGCTCTCAAATGTTTAATTTACCATTTTGACGTTTCATTCATAAACGGTCTCAAATGCTTAGGGCAAATTTTAAAGATAAGAACCAACACTTAATAAGGGTAGAAACGTTAAAATGGTAAATTTAACGAAAATTAACAAGAGTTCAACAAAAAATGTCACGGCAGTTAGATAAAGTGTAAACTGGATTCTATTATGTGGAAAAAATTTATATATACAATTAACACTTAACAGCTGGATTCTACCACTGGCATTTCATGAAAGTCAATGCTACTATGTAGAATTTCCCTTTAAAGAATCTAACATGAAGATTTACTAGGTTGTACCTATGAAAATCAGTTCAAATTCAACCAACCACATAAACCAGAGTTGAACCTAAACTACAATCAGCTTGGCCCCATCATTTGACTGGTGCAGTTCCGATTCATTCATAACAGGTTCAACCAGCATAAACTCATATGAACCAGCCCATGTGGCCATGTCTATAGCTAAACATATGCAAGAACAAAGTGAAATGATAACGATGGTGAAGATTGCTATATGGTGTTTGCAACCTCAGTACATAAGGCATGTAAGTACCATGTCCATGGTGGTTTAAGTTTTACTAGGTCTTCCAAATACAAAAGCCTCAAGGGATCTTCTTTACATTACCATGGCACATGAGGACATTCCAAGGAGGCAAACTTCAGCTCTTCATTTTTCCCTGAGGACATGCTTTTGTGTGGGCCTCATTGACATGCTTAGACTTCATTCTATATATACAGTTAACACTTAACAGTATATAAGGTTCTCAGGTCAATCTTATAGCAATAGATCCTAGCACTCAAGCGTCTTCTCATTTCTGTATTTTGACAATTATGTAATCTTCAAAGACAATTGCATTTTGCGCAAGAAATATAACACAATAATAAAGGTGAACAAATAAGGGAAAAAACATGATCCACATGGACCAAATCCTTCATAGAAGTCGCTTAAATATAAACAGCAATTGTCAACAACTACAGAGATCCAGAGATCCAAAGATACCAAAAATACCCAGTTGCAAACAACAAAAACTTACAATTTACAACACTCCAGTGGACTACAGGCTACAAACATGCACTAATATTAGTGAGAAAGCTGCTAGACAAAAGAGCAAGAACGCCTGACCTTTCAAAATAGATTGTCGAAAGTATTGTCTAAGAAGACACCAACCACAAATTCAGTATAATAAGTCTAAACTCGACCATCCCATAAGGACTCAGCACGAAACTTGTCCGATTTTAAGATAGTTTCAACCTCTTTGGGTGGGTTCAATCCCAATTTACTGGCACGAATCCATCGATCAAGTCTGTTCATACCGATGCAAGGTCCATACACCATGTTCATATCAAATTGCCTCAACACCTCCTCATATCGATCATGATCATCTGATAAGCAAAAGTTCACCAAATGAATCTTAGAATTCAAACAACAACTAGCATAATTTCCTCAGTAATCACATTCCTACAAAACCATAGTAAATAATATCCTTATCCTATTAATTATTTTTGCAAAACTTTATAGTTAAATTTAGCAAATTTTAACCATCAGACCGTAATTTGTGGCCTACAGTTGTGAACAAATTCAGGGAGTGTTACTTGAAAAATCAGTCAATCAAGTAAATTTCAAAATAAATTCTAATAATCTTCCACAATAACACAACAAATCAAAGTTCTTCAAAAGTTATTCTAAATACTAAGTTGTTAGCAATCTCCAGCATAAAACAAAACTTTAATTCAAAAAGCTACTTCAAATATCGTCTTTCCTTGCATTTCCAAAAAAGAAAAAAAATCGTATTTCCCTAACTTTTCAATCAAAACCCTAACATTGACCACCAAAACTTGCCAATGTATAGAAAACAAAAAAAAAAGAACCGATTCTAGTACCAACTTAAAACATCATTAAAATAAAAATCAAAATCGCAACAAATTAAGCAACGCTAGACGCAATTTGACGCAATATAAGTGAAATACAAGACTGTAAAATTATCAAAGAAAAGAAAAGCGAAAAAATATACTTCAAATATTGTCTTCCCCTAAAATTTTCAATCACAAACCCTAACATTCAGTTTCATGAATTTAACTAGCAATTGACCACCAAAAAGTACCAAAAAATAGAAACGAAAAAACAAGCACCTATTCAAAACATCATAAAAAAATCAAAATCGCAACAAATTAAATTACATTATAAGAAGATTAAAGCAATATTAACAAATGAGAAACAAAAGTTTCAAAAATCTGATGAAAGAAGAAAGAAGAGCCGAAATGAAGTAACCTTGAAGATCAAGAGAGCCATGGTGAGAGACAAGAGCAGGAGGTTGAACAACGTCGGATCCAACAGAAGCAGAGTGAGAAGGAGTAGTAGGCTTGTTTTTACCAGCCTTAGAAGAAGACTTTGAAATTCCAGAAGTGTTCTTCTTTTGCTTGTAAAACTTCTTCATGTCAACTCTTGCTGTCGCCATTTCTGTTGGAAGCTTTGCTGCTTCAAACTTTTCCAAGTTAAGAAGAAAGGAGTGTAATAATTCTAGAAGAGCAATCTGAAGAGTCTATACCCATTATATTGCTCAAAAAAAAAATAATTCCCACTTTGCATGTGGGAAAGTATTTCCCACAATACCGTCCACGTGGAAATTTTTTTAATTTTTTTCACTTTTCAGACAAAACCGCCACTTGAGATGGCGGTTTGCCTTAAGCACTAAACCGCCACATGAAGTGGCGGTTTGCTTACTATTTTTTCTTAAAAAAAAAAAAATTAAAATGACCTGCTGTTTTGTACTGCTATCAAACCGCCCTTACTTTTTTAAAAAAAAAAAAAATTAATAATGTTTTGTACTACTACAAAACCGCCACTTGAAGTGGCGGTTTGCTTACTTTTTTAAAAAAAAAATTAATAATGTTTTGTACTACTACAAAACCGCCACTTCAAGTGGCGGTTTACTATTTTTTTTTTTTTTTTAAATTAAAATCCACAAAACGCCATTTCAAGTAGCGGTTTAGTTCAGATCTCTTAACAAAACCGCCATTTCAGGTAGCGGTTTTATTAAAAAAAAAAAAAAAAAAATTCTGACGTGGACGGTAATGTGGGAAATATTTTCCCATTTCAAGCAAAGTGGGAATTATTTTTTTTTTTTGGCATTAACATGGGAAAAGATTCCAATCTGAAGGGTGATGAAAAAATAATTCCAGACCAATTTCTCTCTATATTTTCTTTCTCTTTCACATCAGATTTTTTTATGTAAAGATTTTTGCTATTCAAGCTTATCTAATTCATAAGGAAAAAAAAGTTTCCTCACTACTCTTTCATATTTTATATTTTATCACATCTCATTTCTTTCTCAACCCTAAAATTTTGTTAAGACAAAAAAATAATTCATAAAATATTATAAAGATAAAAATAATAATACCACAAAAATATTAAAAAGATAAAACTAATAATATAAATATTAAACCACTTGAATACTAATTTAATGATATGAAAAAGAAGAGAATTTTTTAAGCGTGTCAAAAAAATAGAAAAATAAGTGTTTATTTATGGAGAATTTTTTTCATGAATGTTGGTATATTTTATTTTTTTTTAAATCTTTAAAAATTAGAAATTGTGTGTAAAAAAATAGGAAAATATGGTGGTGGGCCTATTATGAGGAAACTCCAAAATTTTCCTCCTATTGAGAAGTTTTTTAGAAATATTTGAGAGTTCTTTTGTGAGTATTTACTAATGGGGTACATTTTTACACAAAAAATTCCCACTCAAATAAAAAAACATCACCTTTGTCATAGCTCGAAGGGTGCTCAAATTGTCCAAATTTTCAAAATGCCGCTACAAATATATAAAAATTTTACTATTTAGTTTTATAATTAAAAAAATAATTTATGAATTACAGTCTTAAAGTCTATTATTTTTGCGAATTACATCCTTTATTTTTTGCGAATTACATCCCCTAAAATATCGAATTTTACAGGTTTAGGCCAAAAATACAGAATTTCAATTATTTAACCTAAAATTCGAACATTAAAATGGTTGATATTATGTGTTTTGGCCTGAACCTGTAAACTTTCATACTTTGGTGGATATAATTTACAAAAAATAAACATTAAGGTTGTAATTCGTAAAACTGCTAAATTTTAAGACTGTAATTCACAAATTATTCTAATAAATAAATAAATAAAAGTTAAATATTTATTTTTAATAATTTTTCATAAAATGAATTTACAGATGTTATTATTTGAAAATTATGTAAAAGTTAAATGTAATCCACAATGTGAAATAAATTTTATTTTCATAGTATAACTCTCATTTGTAGTGTTTTTTAGTTATACAAAGTCTCATAATAATCATTGTTGTAAGAGAAAGGAAATAAAAAGCTTGGAGGTTAAAGAGTGTTTCTTACTTTACTAGGAATTAAGTGTCTAATTGACTGCGTAGGGCTACAAGGAGTGTTTAGAAGATAAGTGTGACATTTTTCTAAAGTATGTACTCTAAAACTCTAAGTAAGGGTTCGCTTGGATTGAGGACAAATCTTTAAGGGTAAATAAAAGTCAAACTAGGAAGACAAAGTTAGTTAGATAGATGATTAAAGAAATTTGATTATAAGAGATGTGTAAGAATTAATTAAAAGGAATGAAAAATGGAGAAACTAGCAATAAGTTCCCTTATTTTGGGGTATAAATTTACCCTAGGGGAGGGTGGAGAAATTCTTTACCTCCAAATGAGGGAAATCAACCTTTTTTTTATTCATCTTTTTTAATTTACTCTATTTTACCTCGATCACAATTATTTAACTTCATTTACATCTCTAATTACCTTTGTTATATTAGTTTGACTTTTTTTATCCCTTTAAATATTTACCCTTAATCCAACCGACCCTTAAAAAGTGAATAAGGAGACTTTGCCAAAAGGCGAAGAGAAAGGCTAAGAGTTACAAGAACTCAAGGGAGGAGATGTACGTCCTTTAAGGGCAAAACTCTGTATGTAATTTGCGTCTTTATTATTGTTTTCATCATTGTTCTTATAATATTCATAGTTAAAGTCACTAATTAACTTTATTCCGCAATCAATTTTTGTTTTAAGTTTCAAAGCCTAAACTATCAATGTCAAGACCTTAACAAGTTTCGCGAAAGTTTTTCATACTCAATTCAACTTCCTATTAGAGTATTTCCATCACCTTATTGATTCTTCAATGAAGATGTCCAAAATTGCTCAAACTATTAAATAATAAAATTTATAAGTAGAGTGATAAAGATATGCATGACAAAACATACCTCCATATTAGAGAAACAATTTGAATTTATATTGGGGAGATCTACGATAAAAACAATTCATTTTATAAGACAAATGATGAAGTACTATATCAACAAATTTTTTTTGCATTATTTATTTTTAATTATTCCCTCCTATATACCATATATATCTCATTTGCTTTTTAAACATTATTCACCATTCACTTTTACTATTATATTTTATTTTTAATCAATAAATTAAAATTAAAATATACCTAAGTGAGATCATTCGTCTCAATAGATTTAATTAATAATTTTTTTATAATTTTTAATTATGTATAATTAAAGGTATTTTATTTAAAAAAATATAATATTGGGTGAAAAAATAAATGAGATATATATGATGAATAAGAACAAGTATAATACTCCCTCCGTTTTTTTATGTTTGTCCACCTTATTATAACGGGTAATTTTAAATATTTGTCCACTTTAGAATACTTTCCATTTTTTGAAATCTTTTTTCCTTAATATACTTTCATAATCCCTCCCATTTTCCACAATATGCCTGTATATTCTCTCTCTCTCTCTTATTTCTCTCGTATGAAACGCTTCTCATTATTGCTTGCTCTAATTCTCGTGTCTCTCTGATCTCTATTTTCCTCACTCTCTCACTTAAAATACTCCATTTTCATGGCTTCTTTAAACCTTTGCCCCCTGCTTTTGGTTTACCTTTAGTTCATTTTTTTGAACTAAAATAGAGATAAGTACTTTCTCTACATTTTGAGGTAAGTTTCATATTTCTTGGACCAATATTGCAAAATCACCCCTCCTGTTCTTCATCTGCCATTTAACGTCTGTGCAAGCTCTGTGTTTTTTTTATCTTTCTTCCTTCTTTTGATTATAGAAAATAAGAGATCTACTAGTTCTTCAACAATACCTAGTTCTCTTTATGATGGGCTTTGTGATTATGGGGATTTATGTTCGTGTTCCTCGCATGGCCTACCACACTCATACTCAAATGAGATTTTAAGGTGGACTAAGAAAGAACTTGAGGCCTATCAAAATTCTATTGAAGATGACGCCTCTTTAATGTATCGTGAGTCTAATTCTTCTCCTTCTTCTTATTCATACCTTAATGAAAAAGAACCCCCTTTGAAGATTGTTAAGTGGGTGTATGATTCTCCTACTAAAATGAGTCCTTCAAGTCCTCTTGTTGAAGTACACCAAAATTTGGTGGTTCTTGATACTATTGAAGAAGTACTTGCTGCTAGAGCAAAAAAAAAACCCTAAAAAACGCTCTTGATGATTGTAAGACATCTATGTTCATACCTTTTTATTTCATAGTTGAGAACAACCAGATATTTGGGCTGTAGGACGTCATTTGAACTTTGGGAGAATTCTGAAAATTGTTTGCTGCTGTATGATTTTGGGATTTCTGATTTATGACTTGCTATTGTTTGCTATTCATACTTGTTTCCGTTTTCTGTTCAATGTTGAAAGGAAATAACTTATGGGCTTCATTTCTGTTTTATGTTTGTTGTTGAACATTCAGTGTATTTTTTGTATTGTTTCTGTTTGTTGTTGATCTTTGTTTCTATTTTGTGTTTGCTGTTGAACATTCTGTAAATTTTTGGTGATGTTTTTGTTTGCTGTTGATCTTTGTTTCTATTTTGTGTTTGTTGTTGAACATTCTGTATATTTTTTGTAATGTTCAAGCCCCAATGATGATTTTTTTTGTGAGTTCCTGTAAATTTCATAATCTAAAAAAGTGACTTTAAATTCTTAGTTGAGTAGTTTTTGGTAAACGTCTAAATTCACTGTGTTATATGCATGTTCAGTGGCATTCATTCTTGTGTGATGATTGTTTATAATCTAAGAGGTTTAACAACCTCTATGATGAAACAGGGGGCTTTTTTTGTTACTAATAACACTAATTAAATGAAGCCACTAACAAAAATGTACATTGACCATTGATTTCATAATGTTTATGCAAAATTGTTGTTCCTAAGATTCTTAAAGAAACATTTTTAATGATGATAAATCATAATACAAACTGAGGGGCTTTGTTCATAAAATGACTCATCCTTGTGTCTCCTCGATTTCTTGATCATAGGCTTCTTGCATTGCATTAGATGTCTGTGCCACATCTTCATTCTCTGCCAATGTTTGTGATGCTTGCGGATTTCTGTTTGGATTCACAAAAGCAACGACTTCCTTAAGTAGCTGTGTTGGAATTCGTACTTGGATTCACAAATGCATTATCTTCTTGAACCTTTTTACCAAAATGTGGTTGAACATAGTCATTACATCCCTTAACCTTCAATATCTCATTCAAGTGGTGCTGCAATGAAATCCAAATATTTGTTAATGTCTTTGGATGAAGTTCCGCATATGCATCTTCAACTGCACTTATCAATTTTTTCATATTCTTTAGCATTTTCTTATGCATCAATAATTGAATGCTTTTAAAGAATCCCAAGTCCAAGATGTTACAATCTGGACTATTAGGGGGTTGTTGTGTAAGAATAAAGGTTACCCACCTTGCTTGTTGTGTTGTTGACATATTGGATCATCATTTGTAATGTGCAGTCTTGCATTGTCTTGTTGAATGAAAATGATTGAAGGCCCTTCACTTGGCCACTTTCTTAATATTGTTGGAATGAGATTTTGTTTGAGCATGTTCCTATAAACATCTTGAGTGACTGATTCCGTTGGCTTAATTTCAATCGACCCCCTTGGTCTATTCGTTGAGTCCCTCACGGCTGCCACCCTGTTAATGAAAGGAAAAATACCTATTTTCCCATTAAACATGCATTGACCATATGGACTCCATCTTGGCCTACCAACTGCCCCTAGGAACATGGCCTTTGGTATGAACTTAGATGACTTTGCTGCCCTATACGGGATCTTCTCTTTGTGTGCAAGGTATACTCGTTGAGTTTTTTTGGTTAGAAAATCATTTCTCATCGATGTGAATGAAATCAAACATTCCCTTGTATATTGGATATCTATGAATGCTATTTTCTTGGATAAGACTCAAAATCCACTCTACCCTTCTCACTTTACTAGCATCGGTTAAAGCCGTGTGAAGAGGATTTGAATGTGCCTTTATTTCTCCTCTTTTGATCAACCTTCAAACTGTCGATGGTGCCAAGTCTAAACAACTTGCAACATCTCTTATACATGTACGCTCGCCCATTGGTTTGGACTCTAGCATATTTGGAGGCATCACAACTCTCTTCCTTCCACAGTTTATGTATTTTGAATCAACGATGTATGGTTTGTTTGCTTCTTTTGATTGCATTGCCCTTTTCCATAAGTTTCTTATGGTCCTATGATCATTACCATATTTTTGAGCAATCCTTTTGAAATTCCCATGAGGTAGTGAGTCACTTGTTCTCAATGAGAGCATCTCTTAAAAGATTAAATGTCTTATCTCACTACTGAGCCTTGTCTTATGATGGTTGTCTTGTTGTTCTCCTTGCTGCTCTGCCATTTCTGCTGGTTCTTGCTTTGATTCTGAGCTTGATTGAGGATCATATTGACTTGATCTAAAGTACCATGTCCCCTCGATTTCGTCTTCACTTCATGAAGCCATGATTAAGGCAATGATGCAGTCTTACTCGAAGCTGCTGATTTTTTTAAAAGCTTCTGATTTTTGTGAAGCTACTGATTTTTTGTTGAGGTTTTGTGATTTTTTGAAGCCACTGGTTTTTGGGTGGGGTATCGTTATGAAGCTACTAATTTTTATTGAGGTATTGTGATGAAGCTACTGATTTTTATTGAGGTACTGTGATGAAGCTACTGATTTTTGTTGAGATAATATGATGAAGCTACTGATTTTGGTTGAGGTACTGTGATGAAGCTGCTATGTTTATATACACCATCATCAAAATTTGTAAGGTCAATTAGCATCTGTTTTGGTAATCCATCATTAGTTTCCATTAAATTTGTAATCCATGTTTATTGTAATTTCCCAATAAGCTCTTGAGTTTTTTTTTTTTTTTTTCAGATTTTGTGTAATTCCCTCTTTAATTTGGAATTACCTTCCAAAACTTTCCAAAAATGAAAAACCCCCTTTGAAACCAAAACAGAAATTCTATTTTGTTTTGAGGATTATGTACGTTTCTCTCTCCAAATTAATGAGAATGAATATTGTCTTTTTTTTCTTTATTTAATTTTTAATTTAAATGTCTTTTCTCTGTTATAATACCAATACAGTTAATACTTCATATTACTATTTAATTAAAATAATACCCACTAACTATAAAAATTTTACTTTGCTTAAAATGTATGAAAATGGACGATCTTTTAGAAACAAAGCTGAGTAAAATTTATAAAATTGACAATGAAATGCCTTAAAATTAGAGGTGATCAAACACCGGGCCGGACCGGGCCGAGAGGCAAAAATCTACCCATTGATGCGGGCCGGGCCGAAGTGCGGGCCAAAAAGTTCCTGCCCAAACCCGTACTATGCGGGCTTATGTTATATATTATTTATACATAATTAAAAACACAAATTACAAATAATTAAAATAAACAAATACAATTGTTGCATATTATACATAATTTAAAACATAAATTACAAATAATTGAAATAAACAAATACAATTGTTACATATTATACATAATATAAAACAAATTTAAAATGCAAATCATGAACACGCACTTTTTCGGCCCGGACCGCGGGCCAAACACCAAATCCCAAACCCGTCCCAAAAAATCGGGCTACTTATTTTCTACCCAACCCCGCCTATAGGACCATATTTTGGTACCCAAACCCTCACTTTTTATGGGCCGAATCGGACCGGGCCGCCCATGATCACCTCCACTTAAAATTATCTAATGTCGTGCGGTTGTGGAAAACGATTGCTGCTCTGTAGTACGCGCAAACCAATTTAATTTTTATCTTTCTATTTCTGTAAAAAGTAAAATTTTATGGGTTTTATGCAAACCTTTCCCGTTCACTGTTGTTGCTCTTAGCAAATTGCCGGTCAAACCCAAATTTATCAGTTTCCATTCATCTGTTTCACCAGCGATTTCTATCCCCATCAAAGGTAACTCTCTTCTCTTGATTTCGATTTCTTTTTCATTGATTTGGGTACAAATTATCTCTCTTTACTTCTTACCATGTTTCAGTGTATGCTATCTTTGTTGGGTTTTCTGTAAATCAATTTATTGGTTGGACAGTACAGGTTGGGGATGAATTCTTTGAGATGGTGCAGCAGTTGCACTCAACGTACACCAGTTGCCAGAACTGATTTGGGCTTGATGTCAGTTTACTACTTATATGTCTATTTCTTTCAATTTCTGTGTATTTTCCTATGTAATTCAGACTCTTTATTCTTCATCAAACTTATTAACATTTTCAAATTGTTTAGATATCTATGACCAAACTATGAATTTGGGTTTGATGTGAGTTTACTAATGTTATGTAACCCTTATTTTTTTTTTTTTATGTATATACCATCTATTTGTTTAATTCTTGATCAAATCTATCTTTTATGGTGTTTTACCATTTTTATGTAGTTTAGACTAAGTTTTAATTTTAATTTATCTACATATTTATGGCCAAACTATCAGTGGGTTTGTAAAAAAAAATCTGATTCTTCCTCTCCTTTTGGTTCGGGTAGGATGTTTAAGTGATTGTGTGACTGATTCAAAAACAATTTGTTACCCTACTTATAGCTTTGCTTAGGAAAGATTATGGGCTCGAGCATACATGAGATCTTACCTCTGCACTAATTAAGTGGTTGTTTCTATTGACCCTTGATTGCAAAAGTATATTATATATATTGGTAATGCAAGTTAGGACATTGTAATTTTTTATGCATAAATTGTATATAATCATCAATTTATCATTACTATCAATAGTTATAGTTTTGAGGGCTTGATCCTCCCAAAAGGTGCTTATTTTGTATTTTGGAATCATATGTTGACCTTGTTTTGAATCTTTTTGTTTATTGATACTTGGAAATCACTTTTGAATGGGGATGAAGTGAAATATGTGAAAGCAACTGAAATGTGTGGGCTCAAGACAATTCTATTGAGTTTGAGTCATGTACTAGTCATTTACGTTACTTAAAAGCATTATGTTATTGGTTGGGTTTTTATGCTCATTTTTATCCTTTTTTTTTATTTTTTATTTTTTTTTTATCTTTGTCCCTGTTAGATGTTGCACTGTTTGTGGGAAGGTTGTTGAGCAAGATATATATTCAAATGAGCCTAGTTTTGTTAAAAATCAAGCAGGGCAGGTGGGTGCTATTAAAGAAGTTTTATTTAAAAATTTGTTTTTGCTTGTTTGCTAAACAAAATTGATTTTGGATTCATTTTGTGATTTATTGTATTACAGAGTCAGTTGGCTGGAAATTTTGTAAGGACTGTACAAGCTGAGGAAGGAGCTTCACGAGAAAGAACGCTAAATAGGGGTAAATTGTGGTGATTGTTGTCATGTTATGGTGATGATTATGCTTTGCTAATTCTCATTACTGCTTTTTCTTTGATATTTTTTTTAATAATGCATATTATGTAGTAAAAGTAGAACAATTTTACCATATATGAATAAAATGAAAGCATGAACTATAGGAATAATGTGATGGTGTAGTAGCATGTGTGACAAACCGGGTGATACACATTTAACACAAGAAAAGTTAGTTGAACCCTAATTCGAACAGCACTCATGTTAGGAATAAAGGTTGAAGGTTTCACAAATTAGGTTATTTTGAGGGGAAATGTGGAAGGTCTTGTGGATTTGATATAAGGGATTGATAGAGGAATGTGTTGGGCATGGATTGATGAAGAGTAAAGATTAAATGTTGGTCTTTGGATAGAAATCAATTGATGGCCCGATATTATAGCGTTAGGGTTTTGAGGCTGTGTTTGGCATATGAAAGATTCTAATATTGAACCTTAAAAGATGTTTCTTGTAAAGGGGACATATGGATGATTAGGATATGTGTTTCAGGGTTTAGAATAGACGAAAGGATATCGGGTTTATGTTTTGTTCTTTTGATTTGGCGTGAGGCCAAGAAGGGAAAAAGAGAGTTGGTCTTTTTAGTTGATGAATTTGTGAAAGAAAGGGAAAAGATAATGAGGTGACCACTTTTTTGGGTTGATGTGTTTGGGAGAAAAGAGATGGATAGAAAAGATAGCTGGCTCTTAGGGTTAGTTTCGAAATCCTTCACCACTAAATAACTTCTAAGGTTTCAAAACACGAAGTGACCTTAGCTAAGGGTAACTAGCATGGACGACTCACGTCAACTTTCGAAAGACAAAGTAAAGACATAAACGTCTCGAAGGTTTTTATGATTTTTAACTTGATTTCTCATTCATAAGCCCAAAAGCTATTTATAATACAACAGATAAATGTTCAAATTTTGAAAGAAAATTCAAAGGGAAACTCCACGTGGTAACCCTGAGGTTTTGGGTTTTTCACGTGGTGACCAGAACTTTTAAAAAATCCACGCTGTAATCCTGAGGTTTACCAATTTATTTCACCGTGACCTTCTTGCACATAAAACGTTAGCAAACGTTAATTTCGAAGCTTTAAGGTTGTATGCCTATTTATGCGACTCACACATTTTAAATTCATCAGTTTCAACCTTTTCCCCCAAAACCTAAGCCCTAATTCACCATTTCAACTACTATATTTGAATTTAGGGGAAAATTATGTTTTGTATGAAAGAAGGTAATTTTAGCGTTTATGTTTTGGGGGAAAAGGTTGAAGCTGATGGAATTTAAAATGGTGAGTCGCATAAATTGGCGTACATCAGCCTTAAAGCTTCGAAATTGACGTTTGCTAACGTTTTATGCGCAAAAAAGGTCACAGTGGTAGAATTTGGTAAACCTCAGGGCTACCGCGTGGATTTTTTAAAAGTTTTGGTTACCACGTGGAAAACCTAAAACCTCAGGGTTACCATGTGTAATTTCCCAAATTTAATTCTACCTAAGTTTGACACCTAACTATTTGAAAATTAAACACATGACAAAAAAGAACAATAAAAAAAAAATGAAAAGATGTAGCTTGGTCACACGACTGCTTTCACACGGATACATATCTTTGCTCCTCTTTTTCCGCTTGACTCATTCAAAAGATATTGGATTAATCATGAGTTGAAATTTGACATGATTTTGAAGGATGTGTGTGATCCATAGCGCATAAACAAGGCTGTGCTGTACTCTAATTATTGTATTGTTTTCGAAATCACCGAACCAGTATCACTCGCATCGTAAAGGTGTAAAAAATGCATTCTAGGCCGTTCGAAGTGATATTTCATGCTTCGATCGATATTTGACGGTACGAAACCTGCATCATCAACGTGTTTGTTGCCGCAACAGTGACCCGCTACTGCATTTTTGCACTATGGTGTCCTCCGTTAAAAGGAGGCTTATGAAGCTCCTTGAGAATAGGTGTGTGATCTCTTAGGCTTATAAAGCTCCTTGAATCTGAAGTCCAGTTGACTTGTTGATCAGTCATCAGGATGGTTTGGATTTTTAACATTTGACTCATAATCATGCTCTTACTTTCGCGCCTTAGGACTTGGTCTTAGATGTTTTGAATTTAAACTTCTAAACTTACGCCAACTTGAACTGAAACTTGAAATTTTCGGATGTAGCTAGACGACTCTTTGGGATTTATCACGTTGGATCCTTTGTAGCTTTAGTCTTAGAATTCTATGCTTAAAGACTTTCTTCCCTTAGATTTTAAGTGTGAATTTAAGCTTAGCCCATTGCACGAGCCTCCTTCTTGGCACATCATAGAATGAATTTGATTTTAGAACAACAATCTAGCATTAATTCCTACAAATTAGAAGACTTTGAAAATGGAAAATTCCAAGAAACATTCAAATAGGTGAATAAACCTTAACAGAAACCCTAATGAACATTATTAAGGATAGGAAGAGTAATATGGCTTTCAAAGAAACATAATTGAAATCTATTTACAAGATTCAAAAAACTTATTTTAATCAACATATGGGCTCAAGTTCATCATTGCAACCTTGGAGAGTTGACTTCCATTGCACCAAGATAGAAAGCTTAGAATTGCTAGACCATGATTTTCATTAATTGAAACAAAATATTTGTATAACTTTAGAAATAGATGGCGTGTTTTCATTTTGAAAAAAGGAAAATGTTGTACTTTTGAGTTGGAACAAGAGGTTTTGGTTAGGTACTCTATGTATATGGCCTATTGTATGAATACCAAGAATTAGTATAGGTTTCCAATGAAAATTTTTCTGGATTCTTAAATTACATCTTGTGGGAGTTTTCAATTGTGTTGATTATTTCCCTCTTCTTAACAACTAAGCAATTATTCCAATCTCATTGCTCATTTTTGAAAGATGGGAAACAATACAGAGGTGTCCTAACCCTGCTAGAATGTAGTGTTGTTTTATGTGTTCATGACGCTGGACGCTGAACTCTGGACTTTGTCTGGATTGTTCTTTATAATATTTGATTTCAACTTCTTCTCTTTTGTTGCAGCCTATGATGACATCACTCACATGGCTGAAAGCTTGAGTGTGGATGGTGGAGACCGAATAGTGCGTCCTGCAGTACGATTCTATGAAGTGAGTTGTTAAGAAGCTATAATTTTAGTCGTATTTGTGTACATATCGACTAATATGGCTTTATTAAAAGATTGCGCTTGACAAGAATTTCGTGCGGGGACGTCCACGTGATCTAGTTCAAGGTGCTTGTCTTTACATTGCATGTCGGTAAGTCAAACCAATATCTTTAAACTATTTTTCTTATTTTCTCAACATGAATCCAATTTGTTTGTTTGAACTTCCAATGATCTATGATTACTCATAGATTAGTTTTACTTAAAAAAAAAGGTGCAAAGGCTGTGGTTGTGCTCTTGTTGTTAATGGTTGTAGGGAAAGAATAAAGATTTTTTGTTGTTCTTAAGTTTTGATCTCTTATATTTCTTTTTTTTTTTCTTCTATGGACTAGAAAGAGACCATGGAAGAAAAATCTTTGTAGTAATTTGAGCTCTTGAAGTTGTGATGCTTAGTGCTTTACCTTACATGTTGTTTGTTTGCACTTAAATTCCTTAGGAATTCAATATTCCTAGGAAGTTAATAATTGAGTTTTTTGCTTGACATCCTAGGAACTATAACTTTGCATACTTATTAGAAATTTAATAACCATGACCACCCCTTGTTAATTAGCAGTTCCTAGGAACTTAAAGTTTCTTGATATTAAACAAACAATTTTAGTAAATTCCTAGAAATTTGACAAAGGAAATTAATTCCTAGGAATTAAGACTTCCTATGAGAATTTACTTCTCATGTTAAACAAGTGATCTCTTAGAAACTTTAAACGGGAAGATTTACGACTTAGAATGCAATTTTCGGATAAATGTGATGTTCATGAGGGAATCATATGGTCTTTCTTTGTTTGAAATGACTATTTGTCTATATGATGTTGAAGTTGATAGTTCATAAACTCAACAACGTCAATAATAAGAATGTCAAATTCTTAATTCCAACAACATTGAGTTATCTTCATGGACCACAACAAATTAATGTGAGAGATTGTCATTATCAAAGATTTTACATTATATAGCTATCTTTAATACTAATCTGCAATCATTAAAAAATCTATTCCATCATGTCCACATATATTTTCTCCTCTGTTTATTCCTATATATTGTCAAATGCTCCTCCAAATCCTAATTCTTTATGTCCTTCAATTTTGTTATGACATCATCTTCGATCTACCTCCTTCTCGTCAAAACTTCTCAAGGTTTAATCATTCCACTTGTTATGTGCTGCATTTTTTGGTCTTCTTTGCAATGACAAGACTATCTTAAATGATTTTTTTTCTTCTTTTTATTAAATATCTTCTTATGTTTTCATTTCAACTCTAGTCTTTGATGTATGTCTACTAATCCATCTTAACATACAAGTTTTAACAACCCCATTAGAAAGTAGTATATCGATCATTATTATTATATAAATCTCTTCCAATGGTTTAAATATTTTTGTGAAACTACTTTGAAGGCTTTAAACTGCTATATTGAGCTAATTAGAGATTGATACCAATACGAAGTTTATTGGTATTCTCAATGAATTGAAGGTTGATGTAAATTATTTTAGATCTTTAACCATGATATGTATCATTTCACTTCCTAGTCATTTTGCAACATAGAGGTGAACAATTTCGCTAAGTTGATGCTTGAAACTTCTATGTGCAGGGATAACGACAAACCCTTCCTTCTTATTGAATTTTCCGAGTTCTTGCGAGTCAATGTGTAAGGATGTTGTTATTCTGCTCTCATGCTATGTATGTCTGAATAGTGAATGCTTATACTTGTGTGCATGTGCATGTACATGTGTATGTGCATGTGCATGTGCATGTGCATGTGCATGTGCATGTGCATGAATTTGACGCATCGTTCTTTGCATGTATTCTTATAATATTTTCATCATCAAAATATTATGTTTTTTTTGCATGTCATGATCTAATATGCACTGCAGTTATGTGTTAGGTGCTGTATTTTTGCAGCTGTGCAAAGTATTGCATCTTCAAGAACACCCAATTGTCCAAAAACTAGTAGATCCCAGTTTGTTTATTCATCGGTTCGCAAATGGTAAGTGTGCTTGTTTTTTTGGTTCCATTTTCTACTGATTTTTTAATGTCTTATGTTCTTGAGTCTGCCACAGTTTGTATATAACATTCTTTTACGCAATCAACGGAATGTTGGTTGTTTTTTACTTCCTTGCTCCATTGTAGCTTTCCTACAATGTCTTTATGTCTATCCTAAGAATATGTTTATTTTCAAATTGACATTTTTATACACTTCAAAAATTGCTCTTTTTAAAGTCTGTTTAAGATGTGGTATGACCATTTACATAATACACTCGAAGGGCCCGAACATCTTTCTTGACACCAACATCCCAATATGGTGAGAGTAAAACTCGTTGTTGGTCTACTGACTAATATCTCCTTCTGCTGTAACTTTCTTAGTGTTGCACACTTGCACTAAATTAGCTCTATTATTCATTTCTTAATTTCTGGTGTTTTGTCAACTTGGTCAATCTTTCTTACTTTAGATTCTTTATAGTGGTTGGTGGTTAATAATCTATGTGATTTAATCCCCATGTGGGTTGATACTTCATAGGTTATGATGTTGACTATTTGATACACTTTGCATTGACATGATGAAAATATATGATTTTGAATTGATTTCCTCTTCACATTTATTTATGCTAGCAAGGTAGGATTCACTTTTACACCTGATGTTAAGAAGTTCATACTCTTATGTTATTTGACATGTTGAGAAATGAGATCCTGTAATTCTTGATTATTTGTAGGTTTGCTGGGAGAGACGAACCTTGAGGTCGAGAAGACTGCTTTACGGATTATGGCCAGTATGAAACTAAATTGGATGCAGGTATATATTTGTTTAGCCGTTTCTTTACTGGTTAATTTTCTGATGGTGAAGGACTAAAATGTATGGTTGTGATCACATTGAAAATTGTGTTGTGACAAAGTGGATTCAGAGGTGTGACGAAGTGGATTCAGAGGGCCAAATTTCTTCCACATGAATTCCCAGTTCAAAATTTATAATTGATATTTTCCATGTTCATCAATATTGATCTTTGCGTGCTTCAATGCGGAAATTCGTGTAAAGAACAAATGCACAATAGACTAATAGAGGACTACGAGTGTTGTGTAGCCATCTCCTGCTTTGTTGTTGTAGATGTACAACTTATTTGGATTTTGGAACTGTTCTCTAATCAATGTTGTATTTAATTATGAATATTATCCCCCTCCAAAAAAACTGTGCAATATGCATGTTTTCCATATAGACCACTTGTAACGTGATGTTTTGGTTATTTCAGCTAGAAGGAAAGCATATCGTAACGCTGCACGTTCCAAAATACTAGCTACCAATTCTTTGGTTTACTCTATTAGAGGACTCTTCATGATTTCTATATTGCTTTTGAAGAAATTCTACAAAATTTGGCTAGTTCGTAAATACATCTTGTTCTTGTTATTGATTCTTTGAATCAATTGGCCTTTAACAAACTAAATGTCTCGTATGTACTAATGTCCTTTGAGGTAGATGTTATTGGTGGATAATGAAATCTGACTTAAATCATTACAATGTGAAACCATTGCAATTACCAAGCTAATTGGTTGGTGTTTGTACCTTTAAAAGACAAGATTGGCAAATATACTTTTTGATTTTAGCCAAGAGAATAAAATGAAGATCTTTATAACTTAAAATAACTCGAGTCTTTAATAATGGACTTGAGAAGATCGTTTAATATGAGGATACTTTTTCCTATCTTGTACTCATTTTTAATAATATATTTTTTTAGATAAGACATTACCATTATACTGATTTAGCTTCACAATACATCAATTCTTTTTATGCTTTGTGTGAACTGTTCCCTTTGACATGTGTCAATACTATCTTTATAGAAGTGAAAGGTCACTGAATTATCCAGTCACGTCTTATGGGTAAGAGAATATCCTAGTTTTGCGCCAAGACTTTCAAAAATAATGTCGTAATGCTTATATGTGCAATGGCTTTAGTGATGGTAACAATTGCTGCAGTTTTTAAGTGTTTTTAATACTTTGTAAAATCAATTTATTAGCTTGGAGCCAATAAGTAAATCAACAATTTGAACGCTAAAATGGTCTACGCTATATTCCTACTCATTTTTTTGTATTTCATTGCTTTCTTTACTTAGTTTTTTACGGTGATGTCTCTCTATGTGACAATTCCATAATTTGCAGACAGGAAGAAAACCTAGTGGCTTATGTGGGGCAGCACTGTACATATCTGCTCTTTCGCACGGTTTCAAGTTTTCAAAGACACAAATAGTGAGTAGTCTTACTTGCTTAAGCACTGGAAACTATAGAACAAATCAACATTTTACTGAATTTGTAGTGAACAAGTTGAATCAGAATAGTAGAGCTAATAGAAAAGAAAAGCCCACAAACTGAGTAACCATACGTTTTACTATCATTTTAGTTTTTTGTAGCCATATGTTTTAAATCTTTTCTTTTTTCTTTAATAAAATTTGGTCTACCAAAAGAACGATAGAAAACTACTATTTAGAAGAATTTTTTTGAAGTGTTGTGTCCCCAGATAAAATATTTTTGAGAAATTTCATGCTCATCTCTAGAATAATTGACAAAGCAAGTACCTGAAACTGAGCTTCCTAGGTTATTCTTGTGTAACGCTCCTTTGTATTGATGTTTGTTAACATCAGGACACAACCTTGGTTTGCTTGTTGCTTTTTTCTGTTTTACCATGTTCCTTGCTTCTTGAACCCATGAAGTTAGTTTGGGAATTTTGTAACTTCCTAAAATTTCCAATGTAGTTTGTTGTTAATTTAATCCATAATGTTATATGTGATTGAACCCATCATTAAGTGAATTTTGATTGTAATTATTTAGGACGGTTTTACAAATTTAGCTTTGAACTGGAATTCATTTGTAATTGACAAATTTCGATCCAAACCTGAAACATTTAGCAATTCACAATTCCTTTAGCATTTCCTAGTATGAGGTACGTAGCTATCAACATTAAAGTAGGTTTAAATTGTGTGCTTGACGGCTTGCGATGCGCTTAGTCAAGGGGGAAACAAAGCTTTGGCAAGCTCGCACCCCTCTTACTGACACAACTATAAGGGTGTTTAAAAAAACCGACCCGATTGACCCAATTTAATATGGCGGGTCATTTTTGGGAAAAAAGTTTGAATTTCTGGGTCGGGTACCAGTTGACTAATTAAAAATAAAATTCTAAGTTTTTTGATTTTTTTATTAAGCTGCATTGGAAGTTTTTTAGTTATTGTTTAATTGCTGCTTCTCAATCTTAACTATTGCTTCCACCTTCAGCTACTGTATTGTCAATATTTTTGTCTTGCATCTTGCCATGTTCCGCTACTGTATTCACTTGTTATTTAAAAGGTTCAACATCTTCCACTAGATATTGATCATATTTTTAAATAATACTTTCATCATTTTGAAGATGTTCCTTTACGTCACTATCCAATTATTATTATCATTATTTTAAAATTATATCATTTTGAAGACGCTTATGTACTAAAACGGGGTACCTGATGTTTGATTCAAACTATTTGGGTTACAATAACTGGATACCCAGATGATTTTGGTTGGGACACGGGTCGTTCAAAGAACTATCTGATTAACTAGGTATCAGGATATCTGAAATGTCGAGTACCTGGTTATGAACACCTTTAGGCGCAACAACCTACAATGAGTTGTATGTGGCCTTCACCGCAGTCAAGTGAGCCTCCCCTCTCTTTTACTGGGTTGTGTCAATGGGCCTTGTTCTCCTCTTATTTATCTTTTAGCTTGTGAAAGATTCAATACGAGGTTTCTTCTTATGGTTGACTTCTCTAAAGACTTGATGGTTTCCTAAGTTGGTTTTAACTTTTAGAGTAAAGAATAGATTAAGGTTTTTTTTTTGTAGTAACAAATGGTGTGTGGAGCAGTTTTCAAAAGTTAAATCATTAGATCAGTGAGATTTGCATTTCTTGTGGAGTGAACTGTTAATGAAGTATGACATAGAACTGGAACCAGAACGGGGGAGCTGAGTTTCTCGTGGAGATGCCTTTCTTAACAAGTATTTGGTTACATTACAACTGATGTTCTTGTTTGTCATGATTTCTTGACTTTCTTGAAAGGTAATTGCGTCTTAACTCTTAATTCACTCCTAGGGAAATTTGAAAACCAGGCTCCTGTAAAGAAAATTAATTTGGTTAAGCAACTGTCAAGAAGATCCTAGTGAAAGATTAAAAGATAGGCTTACTTTATCTTACCTACTTATGTTAGATAGGAAAAAGTTTGATTCCCATAATTATTTTATTGGGTACAACCTTTGTTTTGATGAGACTCGAGAAAAGTAAGATAATTAAGTTTTAAGGATAGTACCATTGGCAATGTAGTTGTTCAGTATTAAGAAGATAGAGAAACGGTGTGATTTTTTTGGACCATGTTACATGTGTGAATTAGTGCATTTTACATCTTATAATGGCCTTACGACTATAAAAGTGTAGTCGTGATTTTTTCATTTTTCTTGAGTTTGAGATTGTTGAGGGGTTCCATACTTCAATATCATTTTTCCATATGTGACTACCCAATGTACTCGATATATAATCAAACTTGGTCACGCTGATGTTTCTATGGCAGAGAAATTTAAGTAGTAGACATAAGGCTCTTAGGATTCAAAAGATTTGATTGAAAGGAAGAGGATGTTGTATCTTCCTACTATTTGTCTTGAATAATAATTTGGGATCTCTAATTGTAGTTTTGATCATATCTCTTGATGAAAATAAAATAATCATCACAAGACATGTGTCTCTTTGAATGAATTTTTCTAGTTAGACATTTATCTATTCTAGATGGAGCCAAAGATTTAGTTCATTGGTTTTGATTCCTAATGACTATACAAAAAGACTCATTGAATTATGTGTACTTTCTAATTTAAAGTTGCAAATAATATTTGCTATCAAGGAGAATCAAAATCAACCTGTTTGTTTTATTCTTGCCTAGACAATGTGATGATAGGCGTGGAAGTCATTGTTACCTAGGACGGCATTTGGTTTGGAACGGGGAATGGAAATGGGAACACGGAACGAAACCTAGATTGACTTGGAAATGATGGGTATAAGATACGTATAAAATATATATTTGAAAAAAAAATTAAATTGAAATGATTATTTTGGTTTAAGAAATCTTTTTCAAGTGGAATTTTTTTAGATTTCTAGGTTTCATCTCATTTTTTTCTCCCTTCTTTTTCTTTAATTTGTAAATGAAGGCCAAAATTTCCTTTTAAAAAAGGTCTTCTACACCGGGACGTCAACTTGAGCGATTTGGAACGCGTTTCGTGGTGATTGGGGACGGACGCTTCTGGATCGCGGAACGTGGCTACGTTCCATGTTCCATGTAACTATGGTGGAAGTTATAAATGTGGTTAATGTCATGTAACACTTAAATGCTTTTCTTTTGCTTTGTGAATGATTGGGAGCTATATGGTCATGTTTTAGGATGTAGGGCACTTATACTATTTTTGGTTTTCTTTTGAGATACAAGCTTATTTGAAGAAGCCCATTACTCAATTACAAATTTTTTATTTGAGCAACCAACTTCCTTTCTTGCTTTTTTTCTTTTGTGTCACTTGTTTTTGGCTTTGAAGACGTAATATATTTTGCTTTTGTACTTCTATAATATTTAAATTTCAAAGTGAGTGTTTCTAATACTTTGACTTAATTTTTCACTAAAATGGAGATATTGATTAATAATTTTAAACATAGAGTTGGTGCAGGTGGCTGAATTGGAGAGTTGCGATTGAAATATTATACGACTAAGGTGTGCCTTTTAGGTCAAAGGGAAAATTCAACTAGATTGCTACGACCAAAGTTACTATATGAGTCACAATATTTGGCCTTTAGAAGAGATAATGATAGAAAGATGGAGGTGTTAAGATTCGTATGTAAGTGGACACACATTAAAGGATATGATTTAAATTAAGATATAAAAAAGTCTTTGAAGCATTGGTATTGAAAACAAAATGAGAAAAAAGATCTATTATGCTGGTTTGGTCATATTCAAAGAACGACAAAAAGTGCACCAATTAGAAAAAAGTGGAAGGTGTGAATTTTGAGGAACTTAAACAAGAAAAAGATATGTCAAAATGACGTGGATAACATGAGCAAAGAATGACATGAAAAATTGGGATTTATAGGAGCATATAACAACAATTAAAATTCACGGAAGAGAAGAATATGTATATGATAATTGAAATTGATTTTCTTAGTTGTGGACTAATTTTGAAGATGGAGTTGACTAAAATGTAATCTTTGTTAGCGTCGATCTCTCATGTTGATTTATTTTGGAATCTGTAACCGACCCCTTTTCGTTGGGATTAAGGATGTGGTGTTGTTGCTTAAAACTATCGTTTCTTGATTATTTTTCATTTGTTTGTTCAACATTGTGATTTGTTTTTTTCATACTGGTCAGCGCATTTCTCTTGCATGGTTAGACCGTTCTTCTGTTGGATGCTTACTTGCTTTGCTTGTTTCTTTTCAATGTTGATATGGTCTTTTTTATTTTTTGACTGGACTATTATCTGAAAACAGTATTAAGTGAAAAGATAGGTCTCAGATTCTTGAAGCATATCTATTGACATAGGAATGACTTCAAATTTCAAAATGATTGTATGTTAAAGCAAATAATGATTGCTTTTGAAAGTTTCATCCTCTATTAAGAATACATCTTGCTGAGCTTTAAGGATGCTGATATCTGGTCTACATTTACGAATTTCTTGTTGCAGGTAAAGGTTGTTCATATTTGTGAAGCCACATTGACCAAGAGGTTAATTGAATTTGAGGAAACAGAATCAGGCTGCCTTACGGTGTGTAAATGTTATGCATCTTTCCTTTTTTCGTTTTCCTTTTTTGTTTACATTGTTGCTTTCTGAGTTCTTGATTTTAACTGTCAATTCATAGTTTAGCTGGGGTCATCTATATCTGTGTGTGAGAGTGCTATTGTCTTTGGTGGCCACTATACTGTACAGAGGATCAAGTTATCAAAAGCCAATTCTATTTTATAAGCAAATAAATCACAAAATAGTATGTATGAAACAAAAAAGAATAAGGAGAAGAAGATTTAGGGAGGATGCTTGGTTGATGACTAGCACTATGTTTACAGTACAAACTTTACGATAGATTTGTATCTCTCCAAAAAGGCCAACAAAAGAGTACATGCATATGTGCCTCATTCTTTCTTTTCCCCTTTCCACTTATTCTACCCATGCATGAAAGATGCTCAGGATTCTACTACTCAACACAAACAATAGAATTAAGAAAAGTTCACATAACAAAAAAAAAAATTTCTTCTGAAATTGCCCTTCTTTTGGTGCCTCTGATATGACAGCAGAATGTATACTCCCTTCATCCCATTTAATATGTTATATTTTCCCTTTGTAGAAATCCAAAATAATTGTTATGTTTCTAATTGTATAATATAAAACTTCTAATATGGTAATAAATTTATATATATGGCAAGAAACATTACATTAATGGTATTCTCTTAATTTTTATCACTTTCCAAAAGTCGGTCTTTGTCATATTCCTCGTGTGTGACCACAGAAAGTGGCTTTTACTTGGTAATCATGTTATTTGCCGTTTTCCTAGCCAGGCCACATCATCGTTGCCCTTGATATATGTCAGATTCCAGAAATATCTGGATATGAAATTTTGCTTTCTCATGGGATTTGTGTAAATTTGGATTAGGCTGAGGTTCATTAGGTGAAGGAAATCACTTTTTTTGTAGTTTGCATCTGGGGGATGTTGTGTGCATTGTGGTTGTTTCTTTAGAGTTCTTTTGCTTGTGAAAGTGTCATTTTTTTGTTTCTTGCAGATTAGTTTGTCACAGTGTATTCGATGTAACAGATAGAGGAATTCAACCAAAAAGCTTTGGAACTTGAGGAATGCTCTAGTGCAATAAAATACATAAGCTCTGAGAGTAGCATGTCTAAAGATAATTTGCTTTGTAAACATAAGGATACTGGTGAGCCTCATTTCGCTCATGGGCTTTGTAAATCTTGTTATCAAGAGGTACTTTCTACTTTCATTAAGGTTTATGCCTCTTCCCGTAGTCATTTTGTTTTTTCTGGTCCAATAGCTGAACATTCTGGTCATGTTTGGTGGAGATGCAGTTTATAAGAATTTCAGGAGGTCTTTGTGGGGGCTCAGAACCTCCAGCTTTCCAGCGTGCTGAGAGAGAAAGATCAGCGAAGGCATTGGCAAATGAAATGTCTGCTAATACTCTTTTGGAACCTGCCCGTGTGGAGAACAGTTTAAAAAAGGTACTGCCCATTGTTTCCTTCAACTTTATTCATCAATTTGTAACTGCATCGTTTGCTTCATCAAGTGCTTAATTTTAAACTGTTGTATGCCCATATCTTGTTCCCTGTATTTTTTTCCTAGAGCAGACTGTCTATGAAAATTGTCTGTCTTGAACTTTTTCTTGACACTATGATTCTTGTTATATATCAACTTCAAAAGAATATCGAATGTGAAACGTGGATTTCTTGTACATCAGTTAAGCTTACAAGTTTGGTAGAGGTAGCAATGTTGATTTTGGTACATGCTGGAGGAATATAGAATGACCCACATGCATCTTTCCTAGATTTTTTTTGGGCCGGGATTCCACTTGGTATTGTCTAGAGAAGTAAGATTGAATTATAAGATTGTACAAACCTACAAATAAGCTTGAATATGCTGAAGTATTAAGTACATTGTCAAAATTATTCAATTCAAAAGTTTAAATTTGCGAGTTAGAGTTTTTTTGACTTTATAATTTAGAATGAAATGGAACAAACTTTCATTAAGTAGTTTAAAACTCCGTATCGATAAAGCAAAAAAATTCTTAATATGGAATATTTAAAACATGTATGTATGTGAAAAAAGTTAGTGAAACATGTTACATAAGAAACAAAAATAATGATTTAAACTAAAATGGTTGGATTGGATTGTAGAATCGTGTTACGATCTTAATTCTCAAAATTACACTCCAATTAGAATCGGTAAATTCTACCAACTTTATGATTCTACTTATGATCAGAATTGCTCGCTTTGTTTTGGATTCTAGCGTAGGATCATAGATCATAATCGAGATTTTAATAACAATGTTTGTGGTATTATTTTATTTTTTTCATAGCTTCTACAAGATTAAGAAATTTTGATGTGCAAGATGATTTATTCTTCTCAATCTTCCGGTATTTAGGCTCTGATGTTATTGTTGAAGATGACTGACTTGCTTCTTGTTTTTACTTGTTGATTTCTTTTTCATTAGTCTATGGTTTTGATATTATCACATTCTAGAGTGAGATACATGTGTGTTATGTGTTGTATTTAAATCAAGGTTGCTATTATAAAAATGATAATGATAAAAATATATGTCTTGTTTAGTTTCTCATGTTCTGTCAACATGTGTTATATATGTTATTTCTTACTCTTAGGAATTATAAATTTTTCGTGAGTCATTTAGAAAGAGATCTTCTGTTCTTCATGGTTTGCTGCTCTCACATACTTACCTGTTGTGCACTTGTGCTGTTTGTTTGGATGTCCTGTTGCAATATGTTTTTTCTGGACACTTCACTGTTTTTGTGAATAATTATACTTCATTTACTCTTAATACGTGCGTGTAGATGGAGAAAGAAGAAACACTTGGTGCTGATGGCATTGATCAAACAGCTGCAGCAGGTTGTGCTTGTTATTTCTTTACCTTTCAAGCTACATACTTACATTTCAGAAATCGGTTGTTACAATTCGTGTGATTTATCAGGAGCAAAAGATCGGCATGAGGATGTAGACAGTGTTATTGAGGATTCTAGAAAAGCTGATTACATAGAAGATGAGGAACCAGAAAACCTTTCTGACATTGATGATGATGAGGTAGTTAATTTCTTTTGCTGGTTTTTCAATTTATGTTTGTGTTCTACTGCAGTGTCTTTTCATTTGTAAGTGTCACTTGGCACTTGACTCAATTTTCCTTCAGTTATCTCTTTGGAATTGTCTTATTTTTTCCAAAGATGCAACTTTAAGTGAGCTGCTGCACTTGGAATGTTGATGGACCTGATTTGAAAACCATATAGTAAACCGGTCAATTTGAGCTGAAAACTGAGTACTAGATATGATTCCCAAGGAGAGCAAGAAGTAAAAGGTGCCCAACTCTAAGTTGGGAGTTGCAGTGAGGCAGTTACTAGTAGAATTAGTTGATGAGTCTAATCCTTTCATTTGATATATTTCTGATGGTTCCTTATTCACTTCCACACACTCACACACACACACACTAGCAATCTTCTTGGCTTACCTTTATTTTCTGTTTTGGGTGATATTTTCTTCTTTTTATTACTAACAAGGGTAAGGTTGCATACATTTGACCCCCCAAACCCCCACCCTAGGTGGGAGCCACTTAATGGCATTGTGGTTATGGAATATTGTTTGGGTGATATTTGCTTCTGTATCTTTTACGAATTGTACTTCTATTTTATTAATTTTCAAAGAACTCTGCTGCTTTTGGCAGTAAAGTAAAATTTTTGCCAAGCTTCTGTTTAAAGTTCATGCCGTGTCTGTAAAAGCCGTCCTGGAGTAATGCTCTAACACCTTGTTGATGTTTTGAACTTGGGGGGCTTCTAGGTTGCTGGCTACTTGCATAATGAAGAGGAGCAGCGCTTAAAGAAGATGATTTGGGAGGATTTAAATCGGGAGTACCTTGAGGTAAGAATAATAGTCTGCTTCCCCTTTTATTATATTATTCATGTGTGCTACGACCTACTTCCTCTATAAAATGATGCAATACTTTTCTGAAAAAGTTCTCACATATTTACAAACAGTGTTGTGTTATTAAGGGATGACTGAAGTATTTAGCGGATTTGAAAAAGATTAGGTTGATTTATGTTGTCTTGGTATTGAATGTTGTCAGTCTTTTTCGTAAAGGGTTGTACTTGAACTGCAAGTTGTTAATAAATATAGTTTTATATTATTGCCAAAGTACTGTGTATCTATGAAAGATTGAGCCAAGAAAATCAGAGGACCTTCTAAAGGTAACTGAATTTGGGCAAGAGTGGAAGCAGAGGAGAATTTACCTTATTGAGCGTGGCATAGGAGATGTTTTATATGCATGTACAATATATTGGCTGCTATTTTTTATGTTTTGGATAAACTGTAGTTAGTAGTAATACTTTATCCACAAATTTTTGTATGAAAAGGTATCCCCGTGAGACATGCCTCATACTTGGGAGCCCAATAATAAAAACTTTTAGCTTATAGGCTTCTTGTTTTGAGGTCGTTTCACCGTAAGTCAGTCTTATACAAGACGCGTTGTACTTTATCCAATTTAGTATTTGCGATTCTTGACTTCATTTAGCAAACTTTGACCATAAATATTGACTATTATATAAATGGGGGCTTGTAAGATACATCTCGATTACGTTTTTCAAAATACCAATATATTTTTATAATTTTAGTTTTTAAACTGCTAATGTAAGACATTAATGGGCAAATTTTGCTAAAACTCTTTGCAAGTATATAGAATCAAGAAAGTCATTCATTGTATTTAATATGGACATAGGCTTTTTCATTGGAGCACAGGTAAGGGATCGGTTATCAGAAAGTCATACTACCGTTATGCTGAACGTGATTGGCTGGAGTGATAGTTGATATGAAGAAATGGGGTCGAACAGATAGCAATAGACAAAAATGAATGAAAAAGGTTGATTTTGTGGACGTCCATATCTCACAAGAAATAAACTTGTGCTTCATGTAACCGACCTGCTAGTTTTGTGTTAAGGCCTAGTCATTATTGTTAATGTTTAAGTTATTATTGATTGGAAGAAGATACTGTTATTATTGACCGGAGATTCAGATATACTTATGATTTTGATTTTGTCTACTAGCCTAGAGTCTATCTCGATAGTATATCCTTTGTTTATTTGTTGCTTTTACTCGACATTTGATTTTCTCTGCCTTTGAATTTTTTGCTTTTTGTTACTCTATGATCCCAGTTGTTGGGATTGAGGCTTTCAAATTGTAGTTGTTACTCTATCCTCTTGGTATTTAATGTGTAACTTGCAGGAACAAGCAGCTAAAGAAGCAGCTAAAGCTGCTAAGGAAGCAATGATGGGCAACTTTGAGAATTGCTCGGCAGAGATGCTTGAGGCCAAAAAACTAGCTGAAGAAACTGCTGCAAATTATGAGAAGTTGAAAAAGGTAAATTCCATTTCATAGTGCTTAGCTTGCCATTGTGTAGAACTGTTGCTGCTTGCCCTTTTTTCCTTTTTTTTTGTGTGCTACTAAGTAAAGCACTTATGTCGGTCATATCACACTATGTTCCCAATAAATGTTTTTTTTTAGACATCATTCTTTTTTTTTTTAAATGTGTTCATATTATTTTTTTGGGTAGAGGAAATAAACCAAAGGACTCTTATGCTACTGTTCCAGAAAAATATGAGGGATTTTAGTTGGGGATGTTATCTTTTTAAGGGAAGCCTCTCAAAAACAAAGCAGGAATTTAGAAGGTGGTTGAGTGGTTCAAAGGAGTGACTTGCCACTTTAATCTATTTTCTTGTTTCCTTTTTCTTTTGGGACCTGCCTATCATTTGCACCCAAATAATGTGTCAAAACATTAATTTCTTTTGGAACTTGAGAGAAATGTTGGATCTTGTTGCTAAGTGTTTGCTTGGATTCCGATTACATCTTGGTTGATCAAGGGCTCAGATAAGAGCAAGTATCCTTTTCCTCACATACTTGAACTTTATATTCTTGTCAACAATATTCATTTACACTCCATCACACCAATGGCTTTAAGTGGCTCCCCCTAAGCTGGGTCCGGGGTCTTGCAATCGTACCTCTTTAATTGCAAAGAGGTGGTTTTCGATTGAACCTTGATAGCAAAAATAATATGTAATTTAACATAAATAAGAAGTGCGCATTATCTGATGAACCATTTTACTATTGTCGATTATAATATAGAACCAACGAACTATAATCTTAGGCTCCATCAAGATTGAACCTTGATCACCAAAATAATCTGCAACTTCACATAACTAAGAAGTGTGCATTATCTGATGAACCATTTTACTATAGTCGATTATGATATAGAACCAACGAACTATAATCTTAGGCTCTATCAAGATTGAACCTTGATTACAAAAATAATTTGCAACTTCACATAAATAAGAAGTGCGCATTATCTGATGAACCATTTTACTACAGTCGATTATAATATAGAACCAACGAACTATAATCTTAGGCTCCATCAAGATTGAACCTTGATCGCAAAAATAATCTGCAACTTCACATGAATAAGAAGTAAGCTTTATCTGATCAACCATTTTACTATTTCGATTATAATATAGAACCAACGAACTATAATCTTTGGCTCCATCAAGATTGGACAATTCACAATTTTCTGTCCTAGTCTTTTTCTTTAACAATTAATATAGAATCAAAACACCTGTTTTGCAAATGCTGTGGTGATATTTTGAACTAAGTTTACAGATTATTGGGTCAAACGTCTTCATTAAGGGTATAAATTTGGCAACCTGTGACTGTTAATGTCTTTTGTATTTTCTTTCCAGGGACGTCAACGAAAAAGAGCTGCTGAAGCAAAGAACGCTAAAACTGCTGCAGAAGCAGCTCATCTAATGTTGTTGAAAAAGGTATAGCTAAAATCTGTTTATAGCATATGGGAATCCATGTTGATTTTTTCTTTTCATTTGGAATTTCTCTGATTCAACCTATGGTCTTTTTGTTTACTGGTTGCTGATTGATGCATTACCTCAGTATTATTCCTTTTTTAACATTAATAACAAAATTTAGTCGGTCATTCTTCGTTTGGGCATTATATTTGTCATTATTTCCTATCTGTGTTTACTTCCTGCTTACTTATCTATTATTGGTTTTAGAGAGCATGTTCGAAACTCAACCATGACAGATTGAAGGAACTGTTTGATGAACCTGTAAGTGCTTAATTTCCCTTTATTCTTATAGAGTATATTTTCTGTTTTACACGAGAAAACATTTATCTTTCACAATGGTAGACAACCAATATATGTTGCTCATTTGTAAAAAATTGTAATGGATTTTGTGGAAGGGAAGATTGTTGTCTTTAATACTTAACATTTTTGCAAGTTTATTCTTGATGTTACCTTTTTCCTTTACACATTAGAAAATTGCGACTATTGAAATATGAATGCCAAGGAACCAACTCAACCAAAGCTTAAGTTGATAGTTGAGACCCCATGATATGTTATATACTTTAACGCGCCCCCTCATATGAGAGTCCAGGGGTTATAAGTGTTGATACAACACAGACTCTTCTTATACCTTGCGTGAAATATTCCACTTGAATTTGAGGGATAGTTGAGATTCGAACCCGTGACACTTTTGTCACGTTGGTTCTGATACCACGTCAAGGAATCAACTCAACCAAAAGCTTAAGTTGATAGTTGAGGCTTCAGGATATGTTATATACTCTAATAATGAACATTTAAATCTCCAATAGTTTTATGCTACCCTTTGTCTATTATTACTACATTCTATTCGGCTAGCAATTTGAATGCTGATATCTATCACCCAATCTTGTACAGAAGTAATCGGTGTCGCTGATTGTTAATGTGATCTGTGGCTTAAGATGCTGGTGGATTGCAGCATTGTGATTTCTGTTTCAGGATTGGTGGAATATGTATATTCACTTGTTATTTCGCTTGTCTAAGCAGATAGTTCCTGATACTTCAAAGAAGAGTGAGACGGAAACCAACGTAGAAAAGAATGAGTTATCAAGTAGCAAAACTGAAGTTGAAACAGCAAATGAGAACGAATCAGATGCTTTGGATGAATACGGAGAAATGAATCATCACGGAGATTACCAAGATGATTCATATTACAACGAAGAGGATGAAACTTTTGATGACGGTTTGTTCTGAAAGCACCCGCTTCACTTGGTAATTGGTTTTCTAGAATCTAGACTAGCTTATAATGGTTTTCTAGAATCTAGACTAGCTTATAAGGTCGTCATTGTTTTAGAATAGAAGTATTATTCTTTGCCCTATGGAAAAATAAATGAGCGTGAATGAGGTTTGAATATTTTAATATAATACAATAGTCTTTCTTTGAAAGATGATGTAAAGGTTTGAACTCTGAATCTCTTAGTTGTAAGAACATTGACTTACCACCAAGCCATTTATTATTATATGATTCTCAAATATATTATGATATCTATACATTACAACACTATATAAGAAGAATAAAGTTTTGGGGGGAGCGATGCCCCCTCTCAATATTGTGTTTCCCGAGAAATTTCGAAAAACACTTCGAAGGATCATTTACAAATTACAATTATCTATGTATAATTTAGGAAGTTGTGGAGCTCAGTTTTGTCGGTGTAGTAACTTTTACTTTTATTTATGTACAATTTCAGAAGTTGTAGAGCTTTGTTTTGTTGCGTTTGTAATCGATCGACTTTTAAGGTCATATACTTAAAGGATGTTAAGCTAGGTATAACAGGATAAGTCATCACCAAAAATTATCAAGCAACAAAGACTTCCGATATCCCCAACAAAAAATAAAACACTCGCTAACAAATGGTAGGTGACCTTAATATCAATAAGAAGATCCTCTTGCGCAATAATCATAATATATATATATATATATATATATATATATATATATATATATATATATATATATATATATGCAACAAAATATTTACAAATGTTCAATGATAAATTGTGAATATCTTGTACATTTCTTACTTTAAAAAATATTATATTAGGTAATATATATATATATAACATATAGTCACTCAGAAATGATTTTTTTACTGAAAAAAGTTAAAAGAGATGCTTAGCAGAAATTTAAAATTTTAATTATTAAGCTAAAGTAAAACTAGAATTTTACAAATTATGTTTCCATGTGTTATGGGGCAACATTGTCGAGTTGAAATGTTGACCCATTTTAACTCTGAGGACATAGTGGCTGATTCATAGACCGCTAAAGAAGGAAAATTTGGGTGAGCAAAAATTCAGTAAAAAGTCTTGCTCACTTCCATAAATCCATTCAGAGCTCGGCCAAAACTTGAATCTTCAACAGCGTCAAGGCCATGACTTCGGAATATCAGGGAGAGAGAAACACCAACACTCCATCACCATTGTTAGACAATGATCAGCCCAGAGATTACAGAACCCTAAGTTTGCTTTACTCCAACTATCTATGGACTCAACTTTCCAATTCTTCTTTTATCGCAAAATTCTCCAATTTCTTTCTTCAATTTGGGCGCGCTAGGTCTCGTCGTCAAAAACTATGTCTGCCGCTTCCTCTTCCTTCCAAATCGCTTGATTCTTCACTGTACTTTCGCTCTCTGGATGTTCTCATTTTGAGTTTAATTGTTATATTTTAATGTTCAATTTTACGTAATTTATTTGATAAAATCAGCTGGACTTTTTCTTGAAGTTCAATTTCAAATTTTTGCTGTTAAGGTTCTTCTTAGCTTAATAGCTTTAGATTAAAGTTTCATTGTCATTAGGATGTTTGAGATTGTGAATTTTGTTTAAGTACTAGAATTTTGGTGAGACATGCTATGAAGTTGATTTTTGAGCTGCTAGGCCTTGAGTTTTATCACATTGGATTGCTTTATGCAACGTTATGACAGAAGTTTGATTTTTCAGCTGCGGAAAAATCATTTTTAAGTGTGGACTATGGACTGTGAATGGTTTTGGAAATGCAGACCTAAGATTGAGTCTTGGAGTTGCGGATATGAGAGATAAGACGAGAGAAAACCATTTATGTTGGTTTGAAATGTGCAAAGTTGATCTGGATAAAAGGATGTATGATATACGAAGAATAGGATTTTCTTATAAATAAGAACGCATGGAGAAAAATAAATGTGGAAAATCATTACAATTGTTTCTTTCTAGTAAATTTAGTTTAAGCTACAGTCAAATGACCTGTAATTTCTGTTGAGATTGATTTCTTACGTTGATTATTTTTGTGCATGTAGCTGTCTACTGTCCCATATTGGGTTAAGGCTTTAACATTGTTTTTATTGGAATGATATGATCAATACTGTATGAAAATTCTGACCACTTTTTAAGATTTAGAAACTGGTAATTCAATATTTTTTGCTAAAAGTTCAGTTTGTTTCTCTTGCATTTTGCTATATCTTGACAAAATTATTATATTTGAAATGCAAGAAGTTTTTGGCTTTAGAAATTATGGCCTTGGAACTATATGTTGACGCATAATTTGGTTAAATGCAGGATGATGACAGAAGCATCAAGAGTTTTTGATGTTTTGGAGGATGTTTTTGAGAATGTATTTTCAAATATGCACTATGTTCAGAAGAATTTGCGGTATTGGAAGGCTAAAGCTGAGGTTGTTACACGACTCACTGCCTGTTTTGTCATCAATAATGTGTTTGGTAATGTGTTGTGAAGTTGACTTATGTCTCTTGGTTAAAAGTTTGGAGGTTGATTTGTGTTTTTTGGGTTTAGGGGTCAAATGCTCAAAAAGCTTACTTTATGCTTTTTGAGAGAGGGCCACAAGCTTTAATTGGTGAAACGGTCGGATTTGTGCGAAATTTTATTCTGGAAGATTCTTCTTTTCAGACTCTTTGCCATTCTGCTTCAGACCTCATATCCAAGAGAGTAATTGTTCTGGATAACTTGCAGCGTGCGCTTGCTACATTCTTGACGCAGGTTTGTGCACTTTTGTTTTGTATCCCCAAATTTTAGTGACTTTGTCCTCTTATTAAGTATCATTTTCATTTCAGCGATAAGATCTATTCGGAATGTATAACTTGGTAGGCTTCTTGTGTATATGTCACAAAGCTGATTATTAATGTTTGGATTCTGCTGTATGCTTCTTCCAAGTTTTTCTTTCTGCTCTAGATGAGAAAACTGTTCATATTAGATGCCTCCCCTGTTTGCTTTGTTCATACGCTAATGGTTTTCTAATGACTGAAGTTTTCCTAGGGTAGTTGCCTTTAGGTCAAGACATTTAAGGTTTCCAAGTTTTTCTTTTGGCTCTAGATGAGGGAACTTGTCTACTACAACTTACAATCCACAACAATAGTTAGTTACCCAACAAGTGATAAAATTAACCAGACACAACTAGCGAACTCATTATCACTTGTTGTGTTAGAAGTTTCCTCTAGTTGGGTAACTGACTTTTGTTGTGGTCACTTTTTAAAATTAGACTAACAATAAAAGCTCAAGAAAAAATTATGGGGGAAGGGGGAGTGCGTAGCCTACCGTAGTTTCCTTCTCCACAGACCACAGGTGCCATGTACCACATTATAATTTATATTTGGTGGCCTTTAGTTTGAAAAATTGTAGACATTCAATCTCTTCCTCATTTTTATGTTGCTTATTTCAAATGCGCATTTTACCATAACACGTCTGCTTGCAAAGCCATTAAGGGAAACATCAAGGTAGGCTCTCTTGCCTCTGATAAGAAAAGGAGACTCCCAAAAGCTTGTCCTCTAAAGATCTTATCAATGAAACCTGGTATCTTCTCATAGGTCGCAATTATTGTAGAGATGGGTCTTGCACATTGATCTTAAAAAATAATTGTATTCACATGAGTTTCCATGCATTGTTTCTCTGAGAAACGGATTATTTAATATTCCTTCTAAAGTTGTGTGGTGCACATTTGACATGTTTAGGTGCTAGTTGAGAGCAGTGAAACATAATTCGCTAGTTAGTTCACCTTTTGAATTTGTGATTCGCTCAAAATGGTTCAGAAACAGGCTGAAATCGACCATTTGCGAGGCAATTAGCAAATCATGTGACACTGGTTGAGAGTTTAGGGCTTTTATTTACTCACTTGGATTATTTTGTGCTTTCTTTTTACTCCAATTACTATGTTCCTTGAAGTAGAAGCTTGCACTATTTGTTTATATAATTTAATATTTTTGTTCGATAGCCTAGTTCTCATACATCTCAATCAGGTGTATATGGTTATTGATAAACAAGGGAAAGATTTGATGGATAATCATCACACTCTGCCATCATTACTGCACGCTATCAATGGATTGTTTTCAGATCTGGAGATATCTGTTGCTCAAATGAATGTTTCTATTTTTAAGGTATTTCTTCAGTTGTAATTTGTATTTATTTGTCAGGACTTTTTGAATTGTATCTCCATGTTAGTTTTAAATTTTGGTTTAGTTCTCAATGCAAGTTTTAATACAGAAGGATTTGTTTGCTGGTGAGAACAATTCATCTACACTGGTATTCAATAAAATGACAGAAGTGCTGAGGGAACCATCGCAGTGGACAGATGGTGAAATTCGAGATGCTATAGATATTGTATATCAGAACCTCAAGAAGCTGAATTTGTATATATCTGGTGTTGTAAGGCTACCTATGCTTTTGTTATCGCTTATCTCGTTTCCCTAATCTGCTTGTAGGAGTTTTAACTTGTGATTCTATTGTTCATTTTCTAATTGTTGTATGTTTGACGTTGTGGTTTTCTGTACAAATGAGGTGACAACCTAAGTACTGCATTCTGATGAAGTTCTTACATTCTTGCTGTTGAATTGGTAATTGCTCCTTTAAAGTGTGGTTAGAAATTTAGAATGATCGTACTTGATACTTCTGTGCTATAAAACATGAAAGGGAAAAAAGGTATTGCTCTTTTGCTACATCTCCTAGTTGTTTCAAATGGTCTGAATTTGATTTTCAGAAAAAAGATAAGGCTTATCACTGTGTACCAGTGCATTTGTATTTTGTGTAGATATTTGAAACCTATAGACAATATAGCTACTCATGGTTGATGTCCACTGCAAAAAGTGAATACCATTATAGCATGTGAACGTTTGAATTAATCTGAAAAGTTCAATACTGCTTAGATTCTTGGCAATTTATTTTTGATTGTAATAATTCTATTAGCTTTTTATAATTGTCAGCTTTCGAAATACTTGTTTGTAGAGATCTCTGAAATTTCAGACAGAATTTTAAAAGAATTACAGGGCATTTGATTGAAGCGTTGGAAATGATAGCATAAGTTTTTAATTCCTTCAAAATGGAAACTAATTAGAAATTCAATTTCCAAAGTATGGGACTTTTCCCAAAACACTTGTGTAAGAGATGATTTTTGTTTTGTAAAGGTTCCTTTCAGTAGATGCATTACATATTTCTTCTTGGGAATAATACATTTATGATATGGCTTGGATATGTGCAGTAATGGGATGTTGGTGAACCAGTATGGAAGATAAAAAGTTGGAAATTTTGGGGATTTGAAAGAGCTATTAGAGGATTAGAGTGGAAAATGATAAGAAAGATTTAGATTCATAAGTTGAGATGATAGAATATTGAAATGAATGAGGAAGGAAAATTCATGTGGACAACCACTGAACTGATCTATTGGTTCACATGTAGTTGTCTTTAAATTGTTTTGGGACTAAGGACTGTTATTGTGTTGTGAAACTAAATTTGTGATGCTTCAATCCTTCAACAATCACAATATTTAAATATTAAAATTTATGTGGATCTACAATTTTATTTGCATCAGAATTAACATGCAAAAGTTGGAAGGAATCTCATGTGGTAAAATATGTTAAAAATATACCTGGAACTAGAAGTCTTTAGTAGATTTTACCAGTTTTCTAAAGTCTTATCTGATAAAATTATGAAAATGATGGAAAAAAAGAGGAAGAAAGGGAATATTTTCAGCTCTCTTTATGAGCAATAAATCATTTGTAGATTGTATGGCACTATGGCTATGGCTGTATCTTAATCTTAATGTTTCTTTCCGCCTTTAAGGTTTCTAGACATCAGAAGCCCCGTAAAATGACCCGGTATTGGGTGCGGTATACATGTGGCGCTGTTGGCCTTTCTATTTGTTCACTGTGGATTGTTCGTCATAGTAGATTAGTTGGAAGTTCTGACATTGACAATTGGATTCGTGAAGCTAAAGAATCAACAATTAGTTTTTGGACTGAGCATGTGGAGCAACCGGTATGATTCTGACAGTGATTCTCTTGTACTTGTACATATAGCACTGCTATTCTTTTAGTATTAATGTATAGGATTATATAGTTGAATCTGTTTGAGATTCATCTTCTTTCAAGTATATTGGAATTTTGACATAGTGTTTTGGCTCAACATGCTGGATTGTGTACAAATATTATTGTCAAACAACTAATAATTTTACCTGAAATGTAAAGCAATAAGCGCAGGTTAATATATTACTGCTTTTAATTATGAGCCTTTGTCTCCTTTTGATGTCTCATGTACCCTGTATGGATGTATGTTTTGTGTGTATAACAGATTTCACTTTAATTTTTTATCAGCTTTTGTCAATTAGGGACGAACTTTTTGAGACATTCAGGAAGAGACATAGGGGAGTTATGGATTCTGAAGAAGTGCAGTTAACTGCTAATTCACTCCGCAGGTTATTTTTCTTTTCTCAACTTTTTTTCCCTTGATTATGATCCACGTTGCATGCATTTGTTCGTTGCACGCATTGCTACTGATTTTCTTCTTTTGTTTATTTAGTTTCAATTTCATATTGCGGACAAGCTGATGAATATCTGGCACTTGATTCCTTATGATAATGATGTCATGAAATGGTTGTATAGCATTGTTGCTGAAAGTAGAACCAAGGGCTGATAGTGTCCAGCTTTTACCAGATCTATGATTATGTGTAGGATTCTGCTTGATGAACTTATTCATGGTGTTAGTTGATACATTTGTCTACACAAGACAACCAAGTGGCTCCTTTATTTCATCCACTCAACATGGACATGGTGTATGCCATCGTTTTTCATCTCTCCATTTTCATGGAATAGTTCTTTTGTATAACTCTTGTTCAATTCTAACTTTTGGATCGCAGATCTCTGTGTTGCTTAGAAATGCATTAATAACATATCATTGTTCTCATTTTAAAATCCTTAAGACTCTAAAATCCAAAGTACTGAGTTTCTAACTTTTATTTGACTCCTTTGTGTATGATCCAGTAGATAAATAGTATTTTTGAATAACAGTTGATGTTACTTCACATACATTGTTCTATTAAATTGATCCATAATTATTAATCCCTCCGTTCCTTAATATTTTTCATATATCCAGAATCTCAGTAACTCTAATTTTTTGTTTCATATCATTTTAGGGGTAACACAACACCTGATTCATTTCTCAAAAGAAGCTTTTGTTTACTCTCGTTTTATATGCTACATATGTTGCTGCGGTTTTATTGCAATTTTGACTATACATGCTGTGATTCACCAATATTCTAGCTGCAATATATCGTGCCTAGTACAAATAGGACAAGAGTATGATTATTTGTGACGTAGCATGGTATCATCTTATTCATAGAGAAAAACTTTGTATCCTTCTAGTGACCTAGAGTATAAGATTTTTCTATGCATTAGGTCATATATGTTTTCTAGGTCTACCACTAATTGTCAAGTTCCAACGTGTTAACCTCTATAGCCTATTAGATTGTGTCTAATATGTCTAACATTGTTTTTCACATATCAGACCACATTTGGGCTTAAAAATCTCTTCTCAGATTTTTCTCTGTTGGCACATTAAAATATAACCGAACCAGTAATAGAATACATGCTGTATAGAATATATAGTTGTTGGTGATCCTTGGCTTATACTGAATCTGAACTCCTCAGTTTGATCCTCTTTTCTTGGGTTTTTATGGGGTATGTAAGGACTGTCGACATATTTAACCCCTACATCCAGGAAGTCATCATGTCCAAGAAGGATTGTCCTCTTCTTGCATCAAAATAGAATCTCTGAATAGACTTGCTCTATATTAGTCTTGTTAGGTGATGCAGGCCAAGGTTTTTGGCTTACAAAATTATTTAGTTTGATTTATGAGGTTAGTATGTACTCTGTTCTATAACATAGTGGTGGCTTATGGAACCAGTGGACTGATGAACCAGGTTTGGGTGTATAGGCCTTGCATTCTTCATATATGTCTGGTTTTGTTGTTTTAAGGTGCTTTCATGTGAGTACCTTTCACAAGTCTTTAATTAGTTTGCTGTTATAAAGCATAAATGTCAATGAGCATATTGAATTTTTTTGGCTGATTTTTTGTTTCATTAGTTGGTTTGGTCTGTCATGTTTGATCTTACTACGTTGTTTTCTGCACAGAATGTTAGTGGCTTTTGTTGAGCAGGCAAAGGGCCAAAAGCTCCCTGAAAATACTACAGATCAGGAAATGCTTGAGATAGTTATGGCAAGGTGTGTTTATAAAGTTTTGACGTCAATACTTTTCTATTGGGAATTTCACACATATACGGAAATAATATGCTCTTCTGTCCCTTTTTGGCTCCATTTGATTCTAATATGTGAGAGTTTTTTAAGTCAAATGGAGCAAATATAAAGGGACAAAGAGTGCATAATCTTCTGTTTCTTTATCATCAAATTTCATGCTTTGAGTTTTATTTTTTAGTTTATTTGGTAGATGAACTGCTGACTCGTTTTTGATAATGATGATGTTAAACTAGATTGATCTATTAGTTGCAACAGTCGAATTACTTGTGAGAAAATAAATATTTTCCTTTTGAGATAAGATAGTATAGACTGAGAATGATATCTTCTAGAAGCGTCTTGAACTTTAATTAGAGATCAAATCACTTCATAGATAAAATAAAAAAGCACGAGGACAGAATCAACAAGCTGCTCTGCTTGGTTTTGGGTGGGACTCATTTTTAGATTATCATTTCAACATACAGAAGTTAATGGGTTTATATGGGTGATCTTTATCTTCTGTGTTTGATTCCATTTGAGAATGTTAGCATGCTCATTTCCAAGCACCCCAATTGACTATTGACTCTGAGGCTCCACATGAATGTCAGATTACTCTATTTTTCTAGAAGTAAATCTAGCTACATTATGTATTACACACACAATCATGTTTAGCTACATGCCTAGATATATTATTTATTCAGGATATCTGTAATTAGTTTTCAGATGGACTTTCCTTATCAATTAATAACCATTGTTAATGCAGATATGAGAAGGAGCTGATGAATCCCATTAAGAGTACTGTTTTTGGAGATCTTCCATGTTCTATGCTCATACAGGTTAGATATTTTCTGTTATTATTTTCCCTGTTTGAAATTCTAAGGGAAAAAAGCTATCATCTGTATTTTATTTCACCGTTGTTACTGAAGCTCAAATTTGAGACACTGATGTTGTCTTGCAGGTTCAAAAACTGAAATTAGACATTGAAACGTGAGTATTATGATATACTTAATTTTTATTGCTACCACTTACGTTCATATACTAGGAGGCTATTCCTGTTTCAGCTGACATTTTTCTGTGGATAGAGCAATGCTTGAATTGAACCAGATTCTGAAGGCAAATGAAATCAACTTTGCAATGTTAGCTGCCTTACCAGCTTTTGTTCTCGTTCTAATGTTATTCATGTTGATGCGTTCATGGATGATGCAGGTAATCTATTTTTGTCATCTAATGCTCTGATAATATTTTAGTGCATGATTTCTTGATTCAAGTAATAATATACTCTTCTTCCAGTAATATAACGATGGTTACTGATTACTTTTTTGAACTCCAGTTCTCTCATTATTGCTATATTTTTTCTATGGAATGGTCACCATATTGTTGTCTAAATTCAAATGGAAGTAAAACTATTTGTGATTTCTAATGTACAGAGTATTTTTATGGTTCGAAATTTTTCTAAACATCCTGGCCTGGATTCTTCTTGTTCCAAGGAGTTAGGGACTATGGCTGCACATAGATGAGCGTGCTGCTACGTTGGTAGAGTTCTGTATATGTGTGTGTTACTGTTACTTGTTGGTTGGTGATTTGTAATTCAGTTTGATTGTCAGCTTGTATGTAAGGTTGCTAATGAGGTTGTGGATGTATGTTTCGCATTAGATTTGCATATGCTGATCTGTCCTTGTGTGCTTATGGCCACATTTCATGAAATTTTACTTGGAGCTAAACTAGATATATTTTTAGAGTAGAATTGAGGGTTATCAAATGGCAACTCCATAAACCCAACCAATTCCTATTTCTTTCAGAATTTTTTTTATTGAATATGGCTAGGTTGGATGATCATATTGGAAGGTGTTGATTTTGTTGTCCTTGCTGTACCTAGAGGTTGAGGGGTTAGCCTGATGGTATCTACAACCATCCTAGGTGAAATCTGTAGCGAGGTAGAGGAGGTTGAGATGGAGTTGGGCCTCAACTAAGCAAAAAAAGTCTGAGGATTTTATGTATACTCCAAAAATATCATTGTCTTGTATGTCTAGCGTATGAGGTTTTATTTGCATCTTTAAGGGTAAAAGGGCAAACAGAAAACTGAAGTAGCTGAAACCATTGTGTCTGTTTGTTGGTTTGTTCCATCAGGACAAGGGTGCTGAAGGAAAAGGTATACTTGCTCGTCGTCAAAGGAGGTTGCTCATTGCAGAGATTGAGAGAAGGATCATGCACTATCAGTCTTGTATGGATCGAGGACAGGTATCAGGCCAAGCTCCTTTTGTACTCTGCTTGATGCTTTCAACTGAGTGCTATATAATCAATGCATGTTTGAACTTCAGTTAGTGAAATAAACCAGCCTTTTATTATGGATCCACATTTGTTTTCAGTATCTACTACCTTCCCTTTTCTGTTCTCAGTGCTACTGACCTCTGTTGGCCACTTCTTTCTCTCTATGCACGTGTTTGTGTGTTCAAGTTGATGGCTTTTGATACATGTGCAAGGTTTGTTTAGGTTAATGAATGCTTTTACTTTCATCGCTCTAACAGTGAGCAAGTAAAGACTTCTTTTTTTATGAACGTCAAACAAAACCTTGTGAATTGATTATCAGTTTGTCACTACTATCGGTATATGCAATGTTTCAAAATTTTTTTTTTTTTTTTGTAGAAAAGCTGTAGATGTTGTAAATGCGTATAATTACGCTGCTCTTCCCCCCCCCCCCCCCCCCCCCCCCCCCCCGGCGTTTGACAGT